>NC_057748.1:5010615-5040336 GCF_004010195.1 Chiloscyllium plagiosum
TTTCTTCTTTCTCCTCTCATTTGTTTTGATGTGGTGTCCAATTTTAATATTTTCTAGTACTGAAGGTGGCTTCTTAAACTCAAAATACCACTTGACCTGACTGTAGCCCCTTTGCTTTACCTGCCCAGCAATTTGCTTTACAGCAGCTGAGTTTCAGAATTGCAGGCATTGAATCCTGGGACCTGCGTAGTTCTCACTGAGAAATTTAGCAAAGAGATTGCTTCTGCAGTTCCATAGGCTACACGTGTGCTGACTCTGATACTCCAGAGCTGACGGAATGGATAACTAGATATTGAAGACACCCAGGATTTGGCACCTGATTTCGCAACAAACACAAGAATTAGGAGCATGAGTGGACTAGTTTCCCCATTCGGCACCTCTATTCTATAACATCATGGCTGTTTGGATTGTGGCTTTAACCCCATTTTGTTTCTCTGTCTCTCCACACACATCCCCTCCAGTCCCACTTCCCTTCACTAGTGAAGGCAGTGGCATTGTAGTGTGACTGGGCTAGAAATCTGGAGTTCTTTACTAAAGTTCTGGGATCAAACATGATGGCTAATGGTGAAATTTGAATTCAGCAAAAATTAAAAGCTAGTCTATTGGTAACCATTAACCACTACTGATGTAATTAAAAACCCATCTGGTTCACTAATCTCCTTACCTGGTCTAGTTTACATATGACTCCAGACCCATAGCAATGCAGTTGACACTTCATGTCCTTGGAAAGGGCCCAGCAAGCCACAGTTCAAGGACAATTAAGGATGGTTAATAAATGCTGAATGTGCTATTATTTATTTTTACAACAAAAAGGACACATCTTCCAATCACAAAATATCCTTTGACCAATAACCTTTGCTTCCTAATCCAACTTGCCATTTTCCTTTTGATGTCATGGGCATCTACCTTTCAAACCAGTCTGTCATGTTGGATCTGCCAAAGTCAACACAAACTACAATAAACATGCTAACCTCATCACTTCTTTCAAAAAAATACAATCAAGTTAATGAAATTAAATTCAACAGTTTCAAAACTGAAAAGGAAACCAAAAGCCCAGGTTTCTGGAAAAGGTGTGGAAATTCTAATTCCTGGCCTCTGAGAAAGCAGTCGGTGCCTCCAGGTCCTCAAAAAATGGAAATTCATCTGGGAATACTGACACAAGCTGAATGATAAAATCCAGTCAGGGCTCATTAAGGAGTTGTAAGATTAGAATTTTCTCGCGGGAGGAAAATATTTCACCCTGATTGTGACAAAGCTGAATGTGAGACAGTTAAGGAAGTCATGGTGCACCTGGAAAAGGAGATCAAAAAGGCCAGTTCTGTTCAAAGCAGAAGCAAGGGGACAGCCAGAAAGATGTGCCTTTTTGTGCATGTGAAACTCTGGTACAGTAAAGCTGTTGTTGAGTGGTAATTTGTGACCAACGCGCAGGCATAAAAAGAGTTCGTTGTTCCTTGAAAGTGGAGTAACAGGTAGACAGGGCAGTGAATAAGGCTTTTGCTACACTTGCCTTTAATGGTTAGTGCATTGAGTATAGGGGTTGGGAGGCCATGTTGCAGGTGTGCAGGACATTTGGTTTGGAATACTGCGTTCAATTCTAGTCTCCCTGCTATCGGAAAGATGTTGTTAAACTTGAAAGAGTTCAGAAAAGATTTACATGGACATTGCCAGAGGTGGAGGGTTTGAGCTATAGGGACAGGCTGAATAGGTCGGGGCTATTTTCCCTGGAACATCGGGTGCTGAGGGGTGACTTTATAGAAATTTATAAAATCATTAACATTAAAACCATTCTTCACATAATTATATTAAATTAAAATTTAAAAAAATCAAGTGAATTTGTTGACATTTTTCTTGCTGAAAAGTGGAAAAATGTTCAACAAGCAGATGAAATGTTTTCAAAAGAAGTAGTTAGTGACAAAGGAAAGAATCAAGCAAGAAAGACTCTTGTTTTCTAGTCACTGTTGTAATGTAGAAAACAGCAGCAAATTGAATAAAACAAACTTTCACTGTTTTGGTGATGCTGATTGAGGGCTAAAACTGGTTAAAAACATCAGGTTGCATTTCTTAGTTATATTGTCATGGAATCTGTTATATCCACCTTTGAAAAAGCTAGAAGTTCAGTTGTTTATGTCATCAGAAAGACAGACTCTCCAACTGTCAAGAAATGACATTGAAGTGTTAATGTTCTAGTGTCTCTTCGGTAGGACATGGATACGGTGAAGAGTCAAGGTCTTTTTCCCAGTGTAGGGGAGTCCAAAACTAGAGGGCATAGATTTAGATTGAGAGGGGAAAAATTTAAAAGGGTCTTAAAGGGGCAATGAAGTGAGGTTGACTGCAGATCCTTCATGCAGAGGGTGCTGTGATATGGAATGAACTGCCAAAGGAAGTGGTGGAGGCTGGTACAATTACAACATTTAATAGGCATCTGGATGGGTACATGAATAGGAAGGGTTTAAAGGGACCTGGGTCAAATACTGGCAAATGGGACTAGATTAATTTAGATATCTGGTCGGCGTGGACGAGTTGGATTGAAGGATCTGTTTCCATGCTGTACACCTCTATGACCTTATAACTGAAACCCTATGTGGGAAAGACAGAGTTTACGATGGACTCTGTGGTTGAGTTTAATGCTCAATTGGAGCAAACACAAACGGCCAAATGGCCGACTTCTGCTCCTGGTTTCCACGTATGCCAAAGGTTCAATTCAAGAAATTTGAGATTCCTTGTTGTATGAGCCACTGAGAATGTAATTTATTTGACTTGATTTATTATTGTTACATGTACCTAGGTACAGTGAAAAGTTTTGCTTTAAGTGCAGTGCGGGCAGATTATACCAAACAATGTTCATCACGGTGATAGAACAGAGCGAGGAATACAATGTGACAGAAATGACCAAAAAGCAAGATCAACATCAGCTTTGAAATTAGAGCGGTCCATTAAGCAGTCCAATAACAGCAGGGAAGAAGCTGTTCTTGAACCTGTTAGTACGTGTTTAAGCTTTTGTATCTTAGACCTGACAAAAGAGATTAGAAGAGATTATAAACTGGGTGGGAGGGGTCTTTGATGATGTTAGCTGCCTCTCCAAGGTAGTGAGAAGTCTAGATGGAAGATTGGCTTGTATAATCTATGGATTTTACTAAATACAAGTTAAACGTGAGAACAGATAAATCATGTTGATTCTGGTTTGATTATTATTTATATGTTTTTCATGACCATTGGCTTTTTCATAAAGATAACTGTAGAAGTAAAATGTTAGGGCTATGAATAGAGCTTGTCTGTTAATCCTTGTTCATTTATCAGAATGTGAATTGTTTGGTAGATCCTGTTTAACAGAGACCTTTAAATGCCTGCAGTTTCATAGAACGGTACAGCAGAGAACAGGGTCTTCGGCCCATGATGTTGTGCCAAAGATTATTCCTAATCTAAACTAAAATAACCTAACCTAACCTACGGACCCCTCAATTCACTGCTGTCCATGTGCATGACCAGTAGTCACTTAAATGTCCCTAATGACTCTGCTTCCACCAGCACCACTGGTAACACATTCCATGCACTCACAACTCTCTGCGTAAAGAATCTATCTCTGACATCTCCTCTATACCTTCCTCCTAATATCTTAAAACTATGACCCCCTCATGCCAGTCAATCCTGCCTCTCTGGCTATTGACTCTATCCATGCCTCTCATTGCCTTGTATACCTCGATCAGGTCACCTCTCTTCCTTCTTCTCCCTAGAGACAGAAGTCCGAGCTTAGTCAACCTCACTTCATAAGACAAGCTCTCCAGTCCAGGCAGCATCCTGGTAAATCTTCTTGCACACTCTCCAAAGCCTCTGTATCTTTCCGACAATAGGGCAACCAGAGCTGTACACAATATTCAAAGTTTGGTCTCACCAGGGTCTTGTAGAGCCGCAGCAAAACCTCGCAGCTCTTAAACTCGATCCTCCTGTTAATGAAAGCCAACATACCATTTGCTTTCTTAACAGCCCTATCCACTTGGGAGGCAACTTTGAGGGATCTATGCACTTGAACACCAAGATCTCTGTTCCTCCACACTGCCAAGAATCCTGTCTTTAATCCTATATTCAGCATTCAATTTCAATCTTCCAAAATCATCACTTTGCATTTATCCAGGTTGAACTTCATCTGCCATTACTCAGCCCAGCTCTGCATCCTGTCTCTGTCACACTGCAGCCTCCAATAGCCCTTGATACTATAAACGGCACCTTTAACCTTTGTGTCATCGGCAAATCTACTAACCCACCCCTCAACCTCCTCATCCAAGTCATTTATAAAACTACAAATAGCAGAGGCCCAAGAACAAAGCCCTGCGGAACACCACTGACCTCCATGCAGAATACTTTCCATCTACAACCCCTCTCTGCCTTCTGTCAGCCAACCAATTCTGAATCCAGACAGCCAAATCTCTGTGTATCCTATACCTCCTGACTTTATGAATAAGCCTGCTATGGGGAACCTTATCAAATATCTTGCTGAAGTCCATATATACCACATCCACTGCTCGACCTTCATTGACCTGTCTCGTCACCTCCTCAAAGAACTCAATAAGGTTTGTGAGGCATGACCTGCCCCTCATAAAGCTATGCTGACTGCCTTTAATCACGCTATGCTTTTCCAAATAGTCATAAATCCTATCCCTCAGAATTCTTTCCAAAACCTTGCTGACTACAGACGTAAGACTGACTGATCTGTAATTGCCAGGCATTTCCTTATTCCCCTTCTTGAAAACTGGAACAACATTCGCCTCCCTCCAATCCTCCGGTACAACTCCCGTGGGGAGTGACGAAGCAAAGATCTTCGCCAGCAGCTTAGCAACCTCCTTTCTTGTTTCCTGGAGCAACCTCGGATAAATCTGGTCTGGCTCTGGGGACGTATCAATCCTAATGCATGCCAAAATTTCCAGCACATCAACTTCATCAATCTTGATCTGTTCAAGCCTGTTTCCCAGTTCTCATTCATAACAAGGTCGCTTTCCTTAGTGAAAACCGAAGCAAAAAAACTCATTTAGGGCTTCCCCTATCTGCTCAGACTCCATGCACAAGTTCCCTACGCTATTCCTGACCGGCCCTACATTCTCCCTGATCATTGGGCGGCACGGTGGCACAGTGGTTAGCACTGCTGCCTCACAGCGCCAGAGACCAAGGTTCAATTCCCGCCTCTGGCGACTCTCTGTGTGGAGTTTGCACATTCTCCCCGTGTCTGCGTGGGTTTCCTCCGGGTGCTCCGGTTTCCTCCCACAATCCAAAAATGTGCAGGTTAGGTGAATTGGTCAGGCTAAATTGCCCATAGTGTTAGGTGAAGAGGTAAATGTAGGGGAATGGGTCTGGGTGGGTTACGCTTCGGCGGGTCGGTGTGGACTTGTTGGGCCGAAGGGCCTGTTTCCACACTGTAAGTAATCTAATCTAATCTAATCTAATTCTCTTATTCCTCAGGTATGTGTGAAATGCCTTTGGGTCTGCCATAATCCTTCCTGCAAAGTCTTTTTCGTGCCCCCTCCTGGCTCTCCTCAGTCCATTTCTGAGCTCCTGTCTAGTAAGCCTGCAATTCTCTAAAGCTGTGCTACATCCTTGCTTCCACCACCTTACGTAAGCTGCATTCTTCCTTTTGACGAGAAGCTCCTCTGTTCTTGTCATTCAAGGCTCCTTAATCTTACCCCTTCTTGCCTGTCTCAGAGGAAGAATTTTGTGCATCACTCACAACAAATGCTCCTTAAATAGTCTCCATGTCTCTTGTGCCCTTTCTGTGGAACAATTGCTCCCAATCTGAACTTCCCAACTCCTGTCTCCTTTCCTTATGCTATCCAGTCTGGGAAGCTAGCAACCAAAGCAAAAATTCCCCAAAAGCATATTTTATTACAACAAATTTAAAGCTGCATTAACATCTGAAAAGATATTGCTTAAGCAGCAGTTTGGCAAAATATATCTGCAGTCATGCTTCACAACGTAAACAGCAGGGCTGAGTGGAGGTTCTGTTGCTCCCTTCTATCTGCAGAAATCTCCATTATAATCCACATCAATTAAGCAGGATAGCCAGAATCAAAACCAGTTCTGTAGCCTGCGTGCATACATGTGTTTTTCCTTCTGGTCTCACTGGATACACACAACCCTTTTTAAAAAAATTGTCAATGGGATGTGGGCATTGATGGTTGGGCCAGAATTTATTGCCCATTCTTAATGGCCCTTGAGGTGGTGGTGGTGAGCTGCCTTCTTTAACGACTGCAGTCCATCTGGTGCAGAGACACTCACGATGGGGAGGGAAATTCCAGGAGTTTGGCCCAGCAACAAAGGAATGGTATGTGGATTCAAAGGGAATTTGCAGGCACCAGTGCTCTCATGAATCTGCTGCTATTGACCTTCTAGGTAGTACAAGTTGTGGGTTTGGCAAGCACTGACAAAGGACTCTTAAGTTGTGGTTGTGCACACTGTAGATAGCCCATGTTGCTGCTCCCGAGAATCAGTGGTAAAAGCTGTGAATATCGAAGGTGGTGTCAATCAGGTAGGCTGGTTTGTGCTGGACTGTCAAGCTTCTTGGGTTTTATTACCCATTCATGGGATGAGGATGTCACTGGCTAGGCAGCATTTATTGCCCATCCCTAATTGCCCAGAGAGCGGTTAAGAGTCAACCACATTGCTGTGGGTCTGGAGTCACATGTAGGCCTGGCCAGGTAAGGATGGCAGATTCCTTCCCTAAAGGACATTAGTGAACCAGATGGGTTTTCCAGACAATTGACACTGGATTGATGGTAAACAGCTAATTCTTGATTCCAGACTCTTACTGAATTCAAATTCCACTACCTGCCATTGGACATAAGCCCCCAGAATATTCCTGGGTCTCTGGATTAACAGTCCAGCGATAATATCACTCGGCATCACGTCCCCTTGTTGCCAGAGCTGCACTCATTCAGGAAATAATGTGCACAGAAATGAAGATGGTTTGAGAAGATATGTAGCTCAGGTTGAGGTTCTGGAAGTAGGCTTGCTCGCTGAGCTGGAAGGTTCATTTCCAGACGTTTAGTCACCCTACTAGGTAACATCCTCAAGGGGCCTCCAGGTGAAGCACTGCTGATAATTCCTGCTTTCTATTTATATGTTCGGGTTTCTTTGGGTTGGTGATGACATTTCCTGTGGTGATGTCATTGCCTGTTCTTTTTCTCAGGGGGTGGTAGATGGGGTCTAACACATTATCAGCAGTGCTTCGCCAAGATACCCACTGAAAATGTTACCTAGTAAGGTGACGGAATGTCTGGAAATTAACCTTCCAGCTCAGTGAGCAAACCTATATCCAGAAATGAAGATATCTGGGTCCACCCCCTTGCCCGCTGTCTCTCTGGTAAGGTGCAATAATTTCATGGGATTTGGGCATTACTGGGTTGGCCAGCATTTATTGTCCATTCCTAGTTGCTCTTGAGAAGATGGCAGTGAGCTGCCTCCTTCAACATCTGCAGTCCATCTACCGTCAAGACAACAGAGTTTTCTTTAGGGATGGATTTTTGGTCCAGCAACAGTGAAGGAACAGAGATTAGTTAAAATTCACAATGGTGTGTGGCTTAGAGGGGAATTTGCAAGAAAACTAGAGATAATTAATAAATGCTGGCCCAGTCAGTGATGCCCATATCCCATCCACAAATAATTTTTAAAAATCTGCATGTAGCCAGTCAGACAAAGGTATAGTCATCATAGTCCCAGAGGAGCATAGTGACAGGTGAATGGAGTTGTCTAGCTCCAGTGTTCCCTCTGGACAGCACGGAGTGAACAGAGAACCAGCAGTTTCTCATTCTCCTTCATTGTCTGAGCCCCATTACATCTTTTGTTGGAGGACCAGAATCAGGTTCGCCTTTTTTCGCAGTCTCACTCCAACACCCAGGGGCAACCTTGGACCATACCACAAGACTGAAGAAAGGAGGGGGGAGAGAAAACAGGGGAGGAACGGGAGTGGGGATGGAGGGGAGGAGAGGGGGGAGGGGGATGTGGAGGGGGAACGTAGATTAGGAAATGAAGAGAGAGTCCACTCTGAATAAAGATGGATTTTCTTTTCATTTTTATTACTGAGTGACATAGTATTTCCCCTCAGAGAAATGAGTTTATTTCCTTTTCTGTTTTACTATGATCCAGTATGAATTTCAACATGAAATACAGACAATGTATATTACACATTATCGATTCTTTTAATACATACAGTTTACATATAGAAAAACACAACTCTGGCTCTGACCTCTGCTTGTAAAAGTCTCAGTAGACCAGAAACCAAGAAAACAAATAATCTTTGCACTGGTTGGACTTGAACCCAACACTGGGCACTTCTGAAGATCTAATCTTCCGATGACAGTTATTGCCCGGGGCCCAGATTGAAATTTCCAGCTTGGGGCACCCCAGCACATCACAGTCATTGAAGATAGCTGGGGCTGTCCTGTGTATTTAGTCTTGTAAAACGAAAATCACTTGAACAAGATCGGCACAAGCAACCAGCTTGCAAATCCTCTTGTCAACCATTCACCCAGTTACCGGTTCCTTCCCCACCCAAAGCCGCTAGTCTTCATCCAGCCGCCGCCTTTTAGCTTGCAGTGGGCTGCTGTCGAGACCATCAGCAGAACAAGCCGGCTCCCTTGTGTCAGTTTGGTCACAGTGTTTGATGCCCAGTTCCACCTCTTGCTCATCCACAGGGGACTGGGTGAAAGTTTTGCCGCTGAAGACATCCGCCAATCTCTCCTCAAAGAAAGAATGCAGCGTCTTCACAGACTCTGCCACTTCCTTGTCCTTCAAGAGAATGTGATTAGAAACAGTTTACATTAAAATCACTGCGACTGAACAATGAAAGAGGGCCAGATGAATATTAAAGAAAAAGTGCTTGACATCCCAGCAGAGGTGCTGACAACCGAAATGCATTCACAGAGTGAAAAAACACATCTTTAAATGTACTTGGTCATCTGTATGCTCCTCCTCCCCTGAATCTACTCCCACAAATTTGCCTGAAGAGGAGAGAATAATGCAGGAAACGGAAACGGAAAGTAGCCTTCAGAAACTGGGATTGGGGTCCTGAAAGCACAGTTCTGACACAAAAAATGTAGAAGTGTTCTTTTGTTTACAAATGCCGCACTGCAATTCTACAGTGGTTGCCCATCGCAAATCTGGCACTTTGTGAAAACACAATGGACATGGCACGTCATAGTTTTAATAGATTGTTTTAAAGGAGTGGAGAGAGAGCTGGGAGCAGCAGAGGGTTTTAACCAGGGAAAAACTGTCACATTATGATGTTCATGAAAAGTATAAGCAAGTAAACTGGCAAAAAATAAAGCAACAGGGAATAACCAGCTATATTCTATTACCTGAACCAGTTTGCTGTATGTCTTAAACATTAATCGAACCTCCATCACAAATTCTTCAGGTCTGGAGTAATGGGGTGAGCTCATCTTCTCAAGTTTTCCTCTAATGGAAGACAGATTTACTTGCTGATTCTTCAACTGTAACAGATAGAAGAGTGAGGTCAGACTTGGGGAACGTACAGTGTAAAGGCTAGACTCACAGAAAGGACAGTGAAAGGTCAGGCTCGGAGAAAGGACAGTGCACTGAGCCCAGGGAGCATCAGTGGCCAGTTTCTCATTGGGATGTATCGCAGCAGAGTCACTCCTCCTCTCCCAGTATACTGCAGTAAGGTTTACACAGGGTAGCGGTCAGTAGCAAAAACTTGACAAAGAGCAGGTGGGGATGTGAAGTAAGATCTGAGTGAATTTGCTGAAGGTTGGCTCATGTATGAAAAAGATGACTAAAATTGTGTGCAGACATAAAGAAAAGCAATTTCATTTACATAAAACACCTTTCAGAATATCAAGATGTCCCCAAAGTACCTTTTCGCTAATGATGCACTTCTAAGTTGCAGCCACTGTGATAACAGTTCTTTCAGTGCAAGGTCCCATAAAAAAGAGAAATATATTGCAGTGATACTGGATAAGGGGTGCACACAGCCACGGACATTAGGAGAATGTGCCTGACCTTCAAAGTAGCAACATGACTTCACTGTAACCCATCAGGACAGACCACATCTCAACTTAATGTCTCATTCTGAAAACAGAAACACCAATAGGGTAGCACTCCTCCGTGCTGACACTGGGACTGTGAGCCTGGAGCATCAAGTCAGGTCTCTGGAGCAGGGATTTAAACCACAGATTACAGGACTACTGACTGACACAGGATCTTTTATCTATTACAGATGACCTGGATATATATGATACCTTCATTTATAAACAAGTTGAATAAGAGAATGTCACAAAATGAAGACCTATTCTTCATATACGTACTTGCAAGAGACCAGTAGGATTCTGGACAGCATGACTCCTCTTATGAGAGAGAAGCAACAACAGCAAATGTTCACATTTCTGTAAAACAACAATGAGTCACACAAGGCTGGCAGCAGTCTTACACCTACACAATGTGTACAAACAATAAAACTAAAGAATTGCAAATGATGGAAAACAGAAACAAAAACAGACATTGCTGAGAAAACTCAGCAAGTCAGGCAGTACCACTGGAGAGAAACCTTAGTTGATGTTTCGGGACCAGTGACCCTATGTTCTGAAGGAGGATCACAAGACCCTAAATATTAACTCTGCTTTCCCTTCACAGATGGTGCCAGCCTTTCTGAATTTTCCCAGTCATTTCTGTTTTTGTTTCTGTGTACAAAGAATAACTGGGAACTCTTTCTCACCGTGGTGGCTTTGCTTCTTGCATTTAAATGCTTTAAATTCCCAGGGTGTAACTTGGATAAGTACAAATCACATTGGGGTTGCAGTTGGAAAATTACCAAGCCATGTGTGCATCCGTTTTGTGCGATCTTTGACCAGTGAATGTTAGCAGCGCAGTCTCTACTGTCAGGTGTCAGCTTTACCTGGGTATGTGCACATCCCTTGCACTTTCCAGAAGGACCCTTTGCTTTTCTGGCATCCCTGATCCTCAACTAGGGTCCACCTGAGCAATGACTGGACCTATATATTTCACCCCGGTGAGCCCAGGGAGCATCAGTGGCCAGTTTCTCATTGGGATGTATCGCAGCAGAGTAAATCCTCCTCTCCCAGTGTACTGCAGTAAGGTTTACACAGGGTAGCGGTCAGTAGCAAAAAGCAAGGCTAATCCTCCCTGCTCTCGTCTGCGGCCACTCAGGGCTTATGGCTGTACCCTAACTGCTGCCTTTAGCTGAGAAGAGCTAAGTCAGCACCATAGTGACAACTCAGAATCATAAACGTCTACGTGCATTGTAGCAACTCAAATTTAACTCTCATCTTAGAAAGTCACACAACACAACAGAAACCCTGTTCATACAGCCTCTGAACACCGACGCTCAGTTTTAGTACAAACCCTCTGATCGAGAGCACCAAGACACCCTGATGCAGAATCACTTTCAGCTTCCAATGCGGCGGCTGAACTTTCATTCTGGATTTCAGATGCTGCCAAATCTACACACAACGAACATGTCCATTCAACACTGCAGAGAGAAAGAAAACACAGGTCAATCACAATTGTTTATAACACGTAGGTAATACATGGCAATGCTCAAAATATATTTTAGAATAACAGGTGCATTGTAATGCACTGCATTGAGTAACACTTCTGAGAACTATAAAAAAGGTCTACAGGCAGTGATGAAGGTGCTTTTGCCAGGAGGTCTGCCATGATATGCCACATTTGCCTGCCTTCTGCCATCCTTGCACATCTGCTGTCAGTCATCTGCAACCATTGCATGCCATCCACCATCCAGCTGCATCCATGTTGATGCCTCTTTCTGCTGCCTTCCACTTTGTGCACAGTTTTACAAGGACGATACCAATACTCTGAGGTTGCACCCAGCAGGAAAAACTGAACAGCAAATTGTGGAGAAACTCATTACCCAGACAGTGGTCAGAATGAGGAGCTCACTACCACAGAAAATAGATAGGAATAAAAACATTGATGCATTTAAGAGGGAGCTAGGCAAATGTGTTCGGAGGGAAGAAGCTTATGGGGCAAATAGGTTGAGATAAAAAGGGGAGGAAAAAGTAAGTTTGTGAGTACTATAGACACCAATTGGGACAATTTGTCTGTTTCAGAATTGTAAAATCCCACAGGACCATAGGGCTGCTCTCTCATTAGAGACAGCACGCGAGAGACAGAGAGATGACTGGTGATGGTTTAACCTGAGGGTCATCACGCTTCAGGTGAGAAAACAGGTTGAGAAAGTGGGCCCTTCATGGTGACCTCAGCCAGCATGTCAGTTGAACCTGTGCTGTTAGCATCACTCTGCAACGCCCAGCAAACCAACCTCTGTTCTGGATCTCTACGTGAAGCATCATTCTGCTGCTGTGATCGGAGTTGAGTTGAAACTGGCCTGTTCTAAGTCTGCAAAATCCAACCATAGCCCGAGGCTCATACAGCTTCCTTTGTTGCTTGGCCAAGGAACCTCATTAATAAAACAAGTGTGCCAGCTTCAGGTTGCAGCTCAGTAACACCGAGTACTGGATGACTGATTTGCCTCTGTACAAAGATCAACTGCAAGGTATGACTGCTACGCAGGACAATTCAACAGTCCACGAATGGGAATCGTTACAGTTGCAGAGATCAGCACTGCAACAGAGTGGATTCTCCAGGTCATGGTGTGTTCCAAGTTGGCAGGAGTTACAAGTTGGATCACTACAGGGAGAAAGAAAACCAGCCATAGCTTTCAGTCCAAAACTACTTCTCCAGGATTTTTCTGCAAAGTGCTCAAGTGCATCACTCCTTAGGATGACAACGGGCTAAAGAGAAAATGTGGCAGCCATGGAAGGTGACATTGTCTACACTGCTGCATCTAACTGGACTGACAAAGCAGCTTTCCAAATACAGTATGATTTTAACCTCACCCACATTGGCACTCACCTTGGCACACTGGACAAAGCAGGAACATGGCAATCAATGTGAAACACCTTCAGACAGCGACGACAACATGGTAGCTCGCCTCCTTTCCCACAAACGACACAGACGACCTCATCAGACTCTTCACCCTTCTCACTGACGCTGCACAGCGGGGATGCCTTGAGGTCTGGAATGCTCCCGGGTGACTTCTCACTGGGGGAAGGCGTGGGGCTGAGGGGGTGGTGCTGGTGGGAGCGCTTGGTTCCTACCTCTGTCCTCTCGCTGAACACAAATTCAATGTCTGTTTCTGATGCAGGAGAGGCTGAGTTCGGTGGGGTCAGTGTGCTCTCCAGAGTTGGTGTCTGCAGGTTAGAGACAGTTATTATTTCCTGTGCTGGGAGTTGTAGCTTAGAATAGGGAGGGAGTTGCTGAGAGGTGTTGGGCTTGGGGGTGGGTAATTTTAAAATTAGAGCAAAGACAAAGCGTTGTGAAGTCTGGATCACTCTCCCAAAAATCATGATGATTTTGGGTCGGAGGAGACTCAATTGGAAATTTCAAACCCAAGATAGAGATTTTTTTGTTAGACAAGAGTAATAATGGGAACAAAGCCAAGGTGGGTAAATGGACAATATCAGTCATAATCTAATCTAAAATGCAGATTTAAGAGGATGTTCCTAATTATTAATCTTGCATGGAATCACAGAATTGCTAGAGCACAGAGGGAGGCCATTTCGCCCACTGTCTGCAGAGGCTTTCTGAAGAGAATACCCAGTACCATTCCATCTCACCTTTTCCCCAAAACCCTGTATATTCTTCTATTTCAGATAATAACCTAATTTCCTCTCAACTCAACCTGCTCTTGCTTCACTCTTAGACAGCTCATTCCAGAATCGAACCGCTCACTGCTAGGAAACGTTTCTTCTCATGTCACTATTGGTTCTTTTAACTTTTACTTTAAATCTGTGCTTTCTCATTTCTGACTTGTCCATTAATGGGAAAAGCTTTGTCCGATCTACTCTGCCAATACCCATGATTTTGAACAACTCTATCAATCCCCTTGGAAACTTCACATCAAGGAAAGCAGCCTCGAATACTCTAACTCATTCCTGAAAACATTATCATCAAATTTTTCCAAAGATTGCCTAGAACTGGATTCCACACTTCAGTCGAGACCAAACCAGTTGCCATTAGCCTTACTGTCTAGCAATTCCTTTTTCTGTTTCACTTCACATACTCTTCCCCTCAGGCATGACATGGTGGAGCACAGCATACAACTACTTCTGCTGATGGCACACAGCAAGGTAATACAGAAGTCAGCTCTTTCAGCCACACAGCACCACGAAGATACAAAACTGGAAGAAGTGGTTTATCCCACCAAAATATGTAAAGCATTGGGATTTATGTCCAAGAGCATTAGGCAGCTGTGAATTGGCTTAGATAGCGGAGTGTAGGCTGTGAACAGCAGGTGTTACTGCTGCATACCATTCTATCTTCCACTGGTATTCAGATGAGCACTTTGTAGTGGGTTAGCAATCAGAAATGAGAACCTACATGATTTTCCTCCTCGTTGGCCCAAATGATGGAGGTCAGTGCAGTACCCCGGCTAAGATACAAGTTGGCAACTGAAGTTGGCATCTTCCCAAGTTCATTACATATTATATTACAATCTCCGCTCTCTCCTTTCACAATAAAAGCAGGATATTCTGGAAACGTTCAGCAGGTTAGGCAGCGACAACAGCAGTACAGAAAGTAGGATAAGCTTCACATTTCAGGGTGCTTATTGCTAACTTCATCACCACTTTCGCAAAGTAACTAAACTTGGATAATAAATAATGGTGTGGCACCCACGCCACAAGAATGAATTCAAGAACTGAATGAATTCATCATCCACTGAGTAAAACATTCGATGCGTATTTTATTGAAGAGGAGAAAATCTCTTTTATAATCTCATTCACACACTTTAATTAGCAGAAATAATATGACATCCCAAAAGACTTAATTATACTCTCCAGGTTTCTTAAAAGTAGAATATCATAATTTGAGGATACTCTGTTTTGTAATGAGCAGAATTTATAATGAGTCTAATCACAATATGTTAATGAGTTACTTCTATTATTATTATAACTAAGAGAAACGAAACCGCTGTGCATATCCTTGGCATACTGGGAATACATGCTGCACAAGTACGCTTTAAGCCTCCAGTTTTCCACTCCCAGCAAGTGCCAAGGAACAGTGCAACAGCATCCCTCTTTAGGCTGCAAGGTCTATGAAGATTCAGTTTACACTTCTTAATTACAGGCTAGGTATTTTGTTCTTCACTGACCTGAATCAGCACCAGCAGGTTCAGATTTATGAATATGTCAACAGACTGTCTTCAATCAGATAACAGTTACTCTCCAAGGCCACCTCATGCATGGATTTATGAGAGTAAGGAACAGGGTCGCAGAGGTGAAGTATTCTTTGTGAATTTCAAGAGCGACAGCATTTGCTTTGCAACAAGAGACTTTGAAGTGATCTCAAAAATGGAAAGGAAGTGCTAGTTGATGCAAACAAACTGTTCGCTGTGGAGAAAGGTTCTCATAGAAGAGGCAATATCCACAGCTGAAAAAACACACACAGCACACAATCATAACAATTACAGACCACTCAGCCCATTAAATATGTGCTGGGTTCAAACTCTTCAAATCTATTCTGAAACAATTTCCTTTTATTGTTTTAAACCAAACCTTTTCAACAAAAGAACTGTCTGATACTGACATTTCTATTTGTGAACTTAAAATGAATTATCCACTAACTTGATTGAGTTAGTAAGTGGCAGAGTGATGACAGAATTGAATGCAGGAAGAAAATTGCTGAGATTTAATAGAGGTATTCAAAATAATTAAAGATTTTGACAACGTAGGCATAAGAAATCTGCTCCCACCGGTGGGAGTGTGAGTAACCAGATTCAAATCCAGTTGGCAAAACAGCATGAGGGGATACAAGGAGGCTTTTTAAAAAAATACTGCAAATTGTTGTATTCTGGAAAGCACTGCCTGAGGGAGCAATGGAAGCAGTTTCAAAAGGCGTCTATAATCTGGAGTTTAGAAAAACAAGGTGATCGCTTTCAAATATACAAAATTTGTACAGGCTCAAAGGGGTGGATACAGAAAGGATACTTTCCCTGATTTTGGGGGGAGGCAGGATGGAGGAGACAGTCTCAGGATCAGGGCTGATCATTGTGGACTGAGATAAAGAGGAATTTGTTTGCCAAGAAGGTTGACAAATTTTTAAATCTCTCTATCCAAGATGACGGTGGAGCTCAGTGGATGAATTTGGTTAAGGCTGAGATCAATACATTTCTCCATTTTAAAAATACTTAGGCAATAGTGCAGGAAAGTGGTATTGAAATAAAACTTCAGCCAGAGTCGTACAGCACGAAGATAGACCCTTTGGTCCAACTGGTCCGTGCCGAAGATAATCACAAACTAAACTAGTCCCAGCTACCTGCTCCTGGCCCATATCCCTCCAAACTTTTCCTATTGGTGTACTTAATCAAGTATCTTATAAATGCTGTCACTGTGCCCGCATTCATCACTTCCTCAGAATTTCGTTCTGCACACGAAGCAGCCTCTGCATTTCAAAAATTGCCTCTCATGTCTTTTTTAAATCTTTCTCCTCTCACCTTAAAAATATGCCCCCTACTCTTAAAATCACCCATCCTAGGGAAAAGGCACCTGCTATTAGGTCACTCATGATTTGATCTCATTGAATAGCTGTGTGGGCTCAAAGGATTGAATGGCCTACTCCTATTTATGTTTGTATTAATGTAACCCATAATATTTTCAGATAAACACTTGGAATTCATTTATGGGAATGCAATTGTTGGATTACAAATTCTGCCAATTTTGAGTCAAAGAACAAGCCCATATATACCCTGAAGGATGGATTCAAAGGCAAACCATCTCCTTCGATGATGATCAGGCTGAATTCATCCTGGCCACTGCCAGGTAGCAATTTGAAGGTTGGAAGCTCTGTGTCAGTGGACAGATCAATCTGCAAGCGTTCTAACCGCACATATGGAACCTTCGCCCTCAGCTTGGATTCAACACTGGAGTTGGAACTATAATCAGAAAGAAAAGCATTCATCTTTATGCAATACCAGAAATCAAACAGTTAAAAAAGTCAGAAATTGAAGTTGCACTAGTTGAGGTGAAGTGAATGTACTGTAGCCAAATTTGCAGATGACACAAAAATATGGCAAGTTGTGAGAGGGATACAAACAGTTCACAGAGAGATATTAGGTCAAGTAAGTTGGCAAAAGTCGGGCAAATAAAGTATAATGTGGGAGAATGCAAAGCTGTTCATTTTTGAAGGGAGAACAAAATAACAATAACAGAATATATTTCAATGGAGACAAACTGCAGAAAGCTGCAACACAAAGGGACTTGGGGGGGGGGGGGGGGGGGTGGGGGGGCTTGCGTACAAAACACAAAGCTAGTACACAAGTGCAGCAGGTAATCATAGACTCCCTACAGTGTGGAAACAGGCCATTCAGCCCAACAAAACCACATCGACCAGGAAGGATAATGGAATGTTGGTCCTCATTTCAAGGGGGTGGAATGTAAGAGTAGGAAAGTCTTACTGCAACTGTACAAGGTACTGGTGAGACCACATCTGGAGTACTGTGAGCAATATTGGTCTATTTATTGAAGAGTCTATTTATTGAAGGAAAGATTACTTGATTGGAGGCAGTTCAGAGAAGATTCACCAAAATGATCCCTCGAATGAAGGGACTGTCTTATGAGCAAAACCTAAATAGTTTGGGACTCCACTCACTGGCTTTCAGAAGAATGAGAGGTGATGTTATTGAAACATACAGGATTCTTAAGTGCTCTACAGAGTAAATGCTGAGAGGATGTTTCCCCTCATGGAGGAGTCGAGGACCAGAGAGCATAGACTCAGAATAAAAGGGTGCTGTTCATTCACCCTGATTCTGGGGGATAATGAGTCTCAATGATACAGTTCTGCCCTCACCAAAGGGACTTATTGCAGTGGCCTGAGGTAATTTCCATTTTGATCTCACTGTCTCTAATTAATACTCCCACGTTAGATTTGACACATGAGAGTGTAGATCCTTCCAACCCAGAAAGTCTGACTGAAGCAATCAGACAGTTCCTCCTGTCAAATGGCTTTTCAGACTGATTGCATGATTTTAATGTCAGGTTGACTATGATCCCTAAGCAGTGACACAAACTTGAATACTTCTTCAACCTCTGATAGCGATCTGTAATGGTGAAAGCTGTGCAGTGCACTGTGAACCCAGTCTGAAGTGTTACTGCACATTGCTGTGAAATTGACCTTCAAACCAAGGAGCAGCATGAGTAGAGGGGCAGCATGTGGGCGGCACGGTGGCACAGTAGTTAGCACTGCTGCCTCACAGCGCCAGAGACCCGGGTTCCTTTCCCGCCTCAGGCGACTGACTGTGTGGAGTTTGCACGTTCTCCCCGTGTCTGCGTGGGTTTCCTCCGGGTGCTCCAGTTCCTCCCACAGTCCAAAGATGTGCGGGTCAGGTGAATTGGCCATGCTAAATTGCCCGTAGTGTTAGGTAAGGGGTAAATGTAGGGGTATGCGTGGGTTGCGCTTCGGCGGGTCGGTGTGGACTTGTTGGGCCAAAGGGCCTGTTTCCACACTGTAAGTAATCTAATCTAATTTAAAGGAGTGAGAGGAGTGACACAGATTATTTTCCAGTGCCAGGAAAAGGTGCTTACTGGTCAGGAAAAGGGAATAATGCGGAAAGAGCAAGACATAGGTAGTTAGATACAGTACAATATGAAATTAACACCACACATAGCAGAAACTCCAAAGTTCAATTCCAGGGCTGGCGCTATGATAAATTAACAGGACTAATCTCGGGAAGCAACAAGGCTGTGCCAAGTGTATTTTCTTCAGATTTTGATGTATGCCTGCAGTCTGATCAAGAAAGCACATTATGCAAAGACCAGAGATGGCCAAGAGGACACTCAGCTGTGACAAAGACCCAACTAAAACTGAACCTGCACGTTCATGGCTGTGATGAAAGCTCAATTAATTCCAAACTTGCAGGTTCAAGGATAAAAAATAGCTGCTTGTCCCAAGTTTATCAGAAGATGAACAACAACTGTGGAAATCAAATCCTTGTGTGTGCAAAAAAAAAAGGGAAGCTTTTGCAGGGATTGACCAGTTGTGGGATGTGAGATGTGAGATGTGAGAGTGGAGATTGGAAGGAGATACAGGAAATGAAGAAAGTTAATTTCAGAGTTTCAGTCTCAAATTGGAATACTTTAAGTGCCCTTGAAAAATATAGTGTGTACTTCTATCCTTCCATTATTCTAGCCATATAAACTGGTTTATTAGGAAAACACACTGTGAAATACCAATTCTTACCTGTCACCGTTGCACTTCAAGGTACTTGGCAAAGGTACGCATCCAAACTCTGAACAGTTAAACACAAAATTAACTGGTCAAATAAATTGCACAAATAATAAATACAGAATGATTTTTGCATTACTGCTGAATATAACATGAAGTGGTATTCAGTAGCAATACTAAGTGCACTTAATTGTATCAAGCCAGAAAACACATTTTGAAAAGAGTTACTGGAATATTTAAGGGAGTAGTACATGTCATTCTGTTATAACGTGACAATTGTGTTCCTTTGCAACCTCGTGATACAGAAAATCGCACTATAGAAAACTGCTATAGAAAATTGCACTATAGAAACTGCTCTATAGAAGATCATTGTAGATTATCCAAACAGGGTCCCTAATTCGTTAATCACTTTAGAACCAATTCGTGTTAACGAAATGCGTATTATGCCAGAACGACCTGTACCCGTAACGAGTTGGTGTGGAGATGACGGGTTTGCTCTTGTGCCTCTACGCAAGTTTGTATTTCCTAAACTTTGAAGATTAAGCATCCACAGAATCAGAGGATCGAAACAACAAAAACAGAGGCCATTCAGCCTGTCTTTATTGCACCAGCTGTCTGAAGGAGGAATTCATAGAATCCCTACAATGCAGATAGAGGCCAGTCACTCAAATCTGAAGAGTATCCCACTCAAACCCACCCTATCCTCGTAACCCTGCATTTACCATGACTAACCCAACTAACCTGCACATCTTTGGACTGTGGGAGGAAACTGGAGCACCCACCAGAAACTCACGCAGATACTGGGAGAACGTGCAAACTCCACATAGATAGTCAGCCAAGGCTGGAATTGAATCCAGGTCCCTGGCACTGTGAGGCAGCATTGCTAAACACTGTGCCATTGTGCCATCCCTTAGCGTCACTTAATTCACAAAGTGTTAATCCCCCTTCCTTTTCCCTAAAACCCTGCTCATTCTTCCTTTGCAGAGAATAGTCCCATTTCCCTCTTGAATGCTCCAGTTGAAACTATCTTTCTCACAGGCAGTGCATTCCAGACCCTAGCTATTCTATAGCTAAATGTTTCTCCTCTTGACACTATTGCTTTGTTGCAATCACCTTAAATTTGAGCCCTTTGCTCTCCTTCCAGCATGTGGAATAGTATTTCTTTACCTTTTGTTCAGATCCCTCATATGATTGTGAATACCTCCGTCAAATCACCTCTCAACCTCCTCCTAAATAAACAGTCCCAACTTCTCCAATTTATGTAACTGAATTTGCTCATCCAGAGAACCATTTGATTCAAGACTTCAAGAGATTAAGGAAGCACATAGTGTAGATAGAGAGAAACTACTGCCACTCAGTGGAATCAAAGACTAATTAGGAAACACTTGATTTTTATTTGCCAGCCAAAGTGTATATTGGGCAAAGGTAGGCTTATGGAGTTAGGTCACAGATTGACAGAACAGACACGAGGAGCTGAATAGCATCCTCCTCCTCTTATCTCACATTTCAGAATTGAAGTGAAGTGACAGCTTCAGAGGTGCTCCTGGTTTGCTGTACTCCGTTCCTGAAACTACTGAAATACAGCGCATTAATGAAGAATTTTAAAAAGCTTACATGGACCTCCTTCCAAAATCCCCAACAAGACGAACTTTCATTCATCAAATCTCGGGCAGAACTCTATCTCATCAGACTAGGATGTGATGCCTTCCTCTCAGGGATTTATTTTAAAGTGTGTTTTGGAGAAGGCCCAAGACACAGTGCACAAAATACCAACATTGAGAAGAACAGACAAAAGGTTACAGAAACAGATCTACAGTGATTTCGACAATGCCAAGCTTGGGTGCTGAATGCTTATTTTTGAGGAAGATATTGGGGGAGAATGAGGCGGCGAAGATGATCCACAGTTTGGGGTTACAAAGAAGTGGTGGATCGAGTAGGAAGTAGTGCAATGAGTCTTAAAAACATCAGAACTGATAAAGAACAAAAAAGGAGAAGGAAAAGAGGGAAGAAGTGACTAGAAAAGTTGATGAGGGTCGAGCTGTGGATGTGGTGTATATGGACTTCAGCAAGGCATTTGATAAGGTTCCCCATGGTAGGCTCATTCAGAAGGTCAGGAGGAATGGGATACAGGGGAACTTAGCTGTCTGGATACAGAATTGGCAGGCCAACAGAAGACAGCGAGTGGTAGTAGAAGGAAAATATTCTGCCTGGAAGTCTGTGGTGAGTGGTGTCCCACAGGGCTCTGGCCTTGGGCCTCTACTGTTTGTAATTTTTATTAATGACTTGGATGAGGGGACTGAAGGATGGGTTAGCAAGTTTGCAGATGACACAAAGGTTGGAGGTGTCGTTGACAGTATAGAGGACTGTTGTAGGCTGCAGCAGGACATTGACAGGATGCAGAGATGGGCTGAGAGGTGGTAGATGGAGTTCAACCTGGATAAATGTGAGGTGATGCATTTTGGAAGGTCGAATTTGAAAGCTGAGTACAGGATTAAGGATAGGATTCTTGGCAGTGTGGAGGAACAGAGGGATCTTGGGGTGCAGGTACATAGATCCCTTAAAATGGCCACCCAAGTGGACTGGGTTGTTAAAAAAGCATATGGTGTTTTGGCTTTCATTAACAGGGGTATTGAGTTTAAGAGTCGTGAGATCTTGTTGCAGCTCTATAAAACTTTGGTTAGACCACACTTGGAATACTGCGTCCAGTTCTGGTCACCCTATTATAGGAAAGATGTGGATGCTTTAGAGAGGGTTCAGAGGAGGTTTACCAAGATGCTGCCTGGAATGGAGGGCTTATCTTATGAAGAGAGGTTGACTGAGCTCGGACATTTTTCACTGGAGAAGAGGAGGAGGAGAGGGGACCTAATTGAGGTGTACAAGATAATGAGAGGCATAGATAGAGTCGATAGCCAGAGACTATTTCCCAGGGCAGGAATGGCTAACACAAGGGGTCATAGTTTTAAGCTGGTTGGAGGAAAGTATAGAGGGGATGTCAGAGGCGGGTTCTTTACACAGAGAGTTATGAGAGCATGGAATGCGTTGCCAGCAGCAGTTGTGGATGCAAGGTCATTGGGGACATTTAAGAGACTACTGGACATGCATATGGTCACAGAAATTTGAGGGTGCATACATGAGGATCAGTGGTCGGCACATCATCGTGGGCTGAAGGCCCTGTTCTGTGCTGTACTGTTCTATGTTCTAAGTGGAAAGCCACCTCATGATTCAAATGAAGGGCAGAAAGGAGTCATAGAGATGTTCAGCATGGAAACAGACCCTTCAGTCCAATCTGTCCATCCATGCTGACCAGATATCGCAACCCAATCTAGTCCCACCTGCCAGCACCCGGCCCATATCCCTCCAAACCCTTCCTATTCATATACCCATCCAAATGCCGCTTAAATGTTGCAATTGTACCAGCCTCCACCACTTCCTCTGGCAGCTCATTCCATACATGTACCACCCTCTGCGTGAAAAAGTTGCCCCTTAGGTCTCTTTTAGAGACAATCACTTATTGAACTTTTATGAAGTCTGGGTAGAAAAGGGAAAGCAACAAGAGATTTTTAAAGAAATACTCCAAAAACACAAGGACATGGAAAGGTCCTTGTTCATTAGCTCATGAAATACAAGTGTTGTGCTATGAGGAGACAGCAAGTAAGAGTAAGATCAAATTAAGAGTAAGGTCAAAAGAGTACCATAAAATGATTACAATACAGAACATATCTGGCCCATCATATTTGTACTGGCCCTCTACACCAACAGACATTATTCCACGGAATTTAGAAGATTGAGAGGCAATCACATTGAAACAAGTAAAATTCTTGAAAGGCTCAATAGGATTGAGTGGAAGAGACTTTTTTTTTGGTGGAGTGTATAGCACCTGGGGTCCACAGTCTTAGGACAAGGGGTTACCCAATAAATGGAGGAGAAATTTCTTCATTCAGGAGAACTGTGAATCTTTGGAATTCTCTCCCAGAGAGCCATGGAGGGAGAGTTGTAGACCATGTTCTCAATAAAAATTGAGAAATATTTGGGCACAAAAAAAATCCAAGGATATGGGCTTGGAAGAGAAGTGGAAGATGATTAGCCACAGTTTGAATGAATGATAAAGCAGGCACTTGAAGGCACACATCTTAATCCTGCCTCTATTTCTTGTACTCCTTATGAAACACATAAGGGTCTGTATGATAGTATTTACTGTCCATTAGCTATAAAGCATTTGAGGTGCCCTGAAGGCAAGAATGGTGCTCTATAAATGTAAATTCTATGAAAATTAACAAGATTTGACACACACATCTTTCATCAGCTGAATGGTTGCATGATCTTGGATGCTTTTAGTCATGTTGTGCTCATTTCACAGAACATACACTTTAATTTCCTTGATTCTTTCACGAGTTGTGGACATCATTGGCAAGCCAGCAGTTGCTACCCTTCCTTAATGACCCTGAGCTTACTGACTTGCTTGGGCTACTTCAAAGGACAAGTCAAGAATCAACCACATTGCTGTGGGTCTTGAGTCATATATAGGCTGGGCTGATAAGGACAACAGATTTTCTTCCCTAACGGAACCAGATGGATTTTTTTTTTAATAACAATTGATGATTGTTCCAAAGCACCATCACTGAGACTACATTTTAATCCAAGATTTTATTAATTGAATTTAAATTCCACCAGATGATGGGATTTGCACCGATGTTTATCAATGCGTTATCTTGAGCCTCTGGATCACTAGTCTGACAACATTACCACTACATCACCACCTCTCGGAGTTCTTCACACTGAGGTCAATTACCTGAAGTTTCCTGAAGTTCTTCAATGCAATCTCTCTGCCCCTCGTGTTCCACACTGCTACTGGCATCTGACAGCTGTTAACAAGGAAGAAAATATAACGATAACATTTTCTCTACAGATATCTTCTGCCATCCTCTGAAGCATCACACTGTGATGCTGCTGCAAACAGTCATTTGCTAACTGATAGAATGCTGCTGCCTTGATTTGGAAGGAAGGTTTGAGGATGGGGAGGGGTGGTGTCTCATGCTGTCCACAAGGAGACTGAGGGAATGAACATGCACATCTGAAGAAGCATGCACAAATGTTTCAACTTCACACCACGACAGTACATTCTGACAAGATGCCTCTCAACAGAGATTGTGACAAAAAGTGCTAATGCTAGTTAGAGCGTGAGCTCCAAACAGCTGGTTCCCCTTCCAGTCATCACCACCAGTCAGGTGGGCCAGTAATGTTCTCCCAGATGGTAGGAACCACTGACTGTTAATTGGAATTCCAAACTGTGACAAGGAAACCTTATTTTACACCCTCCCAGGGGCAGGAAATCTTGCCTTCGACTACAAACATCCAGAAATCCTCTTTGCCCCAAACCTTGCTCTGAGCAGGAAAACAGAGCCCTCCATGATGAACAAGATTCCACCCTCATCTCCATCTCACAAGAGGTGAAAATCCCTCACACCTCTCCCCCCCACAGAAAGTCACAAAACTCTTTTTACCCACCCCAAACCATGAGTAGAAAACAACTTGAGGTGAAAACCTCCCTGTTTCATCTTCCTTCTTTCCACCAACTGTTCCCTCATGTCTTCTCTAATGAGTGTAAATCATCTTCCTCAAGTTGAAAAGCTTCTTGTGTTTTGTCAATGAATGGCAAAGACCCTCATGCCCCACTCTATACTAAGTGAGTGGGAGACAACGCAGCCCCCTCAGTGGCCTGGACACCTTCTCCTAGAAAAAGGAGCCGCTGCCTTTAAACTTCTTTAAAATTCTTTAACTCATTAAGGAAAAATGGAAGAATTGTGGTTTGCTGGTGCAGTGATGCTGAAATACGTGTAGATGGCGCCATGATGCCCTTTCCACTCACAAAAATAAAAACATGGAGGGATGTGGTTGAATTGAAAATGGAATTAAGGGCCACTGGCTCCACAAAAGGAACAAAACATAAGGCCTGAACAACTTGCTTTCCGCTAACCTTGAAGGGAATACCCCTCCTTGGTTCTGGAAACCCACGAGGAGTGTGATACGCAGACTGCCCTTCAACAAATTCTTCTGCACCTGACTCAGGCCAGGACATGGCTCCATCGGAGGTCGGAATCAGAGAGTACATTAAGCTATCAGCTCTATCAACCTGTTGCGGCACCAGAGAGGGGCCTGGATAGGAATACTGCAACACAAGACAGCATCTGGTAATGAGATAAGCAAAAGGAAAGACACTACAGAAGAGGGATAACCTGAATTACACAGTGAATGCAGGAACAACCAAGATAAAATCATAACCAGACAATTCCATTACCCTTCCCAGAGATAACAAGAGTGACTGTACCCCTGTCGTTACCCGACTTCCCTCTGTTATGACTTCAATCAGTGCTAATGCCATCTGACTTGGTTCCCATCACTATATACTACCTATTTTTTAATCTCTGAGATATGGACATTGCTGGCTGGACCAGCATTTATTGCCCATTGCTGAATGCCCTGGAGAAGGTGGTGGTGATCTGCCTTTTGGAACTGTTGCCGTGCTTCGGGTGTAGATGCTGTGCTTCGGGTGTAGATGATGTAATGCTTAAACTATGTCATGGTTTGATACAATTGGCTGGTTTGCTAGGCAATTCATAGGTCATTTAAGAGTCATTAGCAATTGCCTAGGTCTGGAGTCAGATGAAAGCGAAACCAGATAAGGATGAACGTCCACACAAACATATGAATTCGAAGCAGGAAGACATCACTCAATTGCTTGAGCTTGCTGTGCCATTCCACAAGATCATGCTTGACCTGATTATTCCACAATCCTGGTGATCCACAATAACCTTTCATCTTGTTGATCACCAGGAATCTACCTACCTCTGCCTTAAAAAGATTCAAAGGCTCTGCTATTGTTACCTTTTGAGAAACAGTATTCCAAAAACTGATCCTTGTGAACTTTTGCCTCATACCTCGATTAACTTGGAAACTTATTTTTAAACAGGGCAACAGATTTCCTTCCCTAAAGGACAATAAGTGAACCGATGGGCTTTTACGACAATTGATGACAGTGTAATGGTCAATATTAGACTACCTTTTAATTTCCAGATGCTCCTGGAGTTCAAATTTCACCATCCACCATGGCTGCATTTGAAATCACACCCTGAGAGCCTTAGCCCATATTATTCTGGCAATATTACATGACAATAATGCATCCCCATTCAAACACTACCTGTATTTCCCAAATGGCATCAACAGGGTTTCTTCATCTAATGCTAATGAGCTCTGTTCTTCCCCAAACAACCTCGATGCCAGTTAGTTGGTACCTCAGATATCCAAAACCCATCCGAGAAACAAGTTGCTACCCTTTCCTGATGAAGGATCACTGGAATCAAAGCGTTAACTCTGCTTCTCTCTGTGGAAGCTGTCAGGCCTGCCGAGTTCCACCAGCCTTTTCTGTTTGTCCTACAAAGCTGAAACGGTTCATTTTCCAACTGAAAGATGACGAGCAGCTCTCCTAGCCCACCTGCCTGCCTTCTTGGTCAAACTTCAGAACAGCTGGGAAATGGAACTTTCCAAATCGTTTCATCCAAAACTATTCATAGAATCATAGATTCACACGTGTGAAAACAGGCCATTCGGACCATCGAGTCCACAACGACCCTTCGAATAGCCTCCCACCCAGATGTGCCCCCCTACCCTATCTCCATACCCCAGAACTTCCCATGGCTAATCCACCTAGCCTACAAAGCCCTGGACACTAAGGGTAATTGAGCATGGTCAACCCCATCTAACCTACAAATCTTTGGACTGTGGGAGGAAACCTACGCAGTCACGGAGAAAATGAGCAAACTTCACATAGATAGTTGCCCGAGGATGGAATTGAACCCTGGCGCTGAGGCATCAGTGCTAACTACTGTGCACCAAAGAAAATGGTATCCAAAGGAGCAAAGAAATGATTATATTTATCCCACAGGACTGACAACTGGCAAGATAAGGTACAAATAATAGACTTTTTCACAGTACAATATGATAAAGGTCAAGTAATCAAGATACTACTGCAAGCTGAGATTCAGCCAAGTTTATTAATCCCCTCTTTTTATAGTAAAAATGAAGAACGAGAATAATTTTATGTAATCCCTATCTTTGCTCTATTCTTTGATGCTTTTAACTTCTCTCCTTGTTTAACCCACACCCACTGGAGGTGGTTCAGTATTAGTATCAAGTGAGTATCATATGCTGTAGTTTTCTCTTGCCCCCGATGAGCCTTAAGTTGAGGAGGAATCAGACTGACCAAATGTGTGAATCTACAAACCCTACTAGAACATCTGGCCATGTCAGATGAAATGTGCCTTAGCCAACTTTGGCTCGGATAGACAGCTGAAGGTTGGAAATGACTGCATGATGTTGAAAGATGGGGGAGCACAGAGCATGCCAACCCAACATTTCAACAAGTGACTGTGCACTGTGCGGCTAGGTTATTGGACAACAACCAAATGTACTAAATTGATGCGAGAATAAAGACTTTTACTGTCTGCTACAAAGTTGTGCCTCCAGACTGTGGGCAGGATGAAAATGCAATTATATATTACGTATAACTTAGAAAAACTCAGTCATTCCTTTTACGTAACCTTGGTTCCCAGATTCTACTTTTAAAGCAACACTGCTCACTAACAAAGGACATATCTCTTTCATACTAAAACCATAACGAGAACAGATATGGGAATTCCAGCTAAACAAGCTAGTGTCAGCACGTGCACCTATTTTTGTTTAAACTCTCACACTTTTGTTTCTAATTGACTCGGTAATTACCTGCTTCTGCATAAGATCGTGCGCATTGGCTGGACCGTCTCTGTGGGGCAGAATGACACAGGGATACGAGGTTGCCTGCTCCACCAACATCTTGAGTTGGTAAACCGGGCTGCTGCCAAAGTGAGGGTTTGATGTTGGAGACTGACGGCAATTCACACCAACCTGAGTCTAGAGAATAGAAAACCGAAGGTAAATGTTCAAATTGCAGATGGGACACAAGCTTAGTAAAGCTGTGAAATTTTAATTAGTTGGGGATGGATGAGGGCAGCAGGATGGAGCAGATGTGTATCTGGGAGAAAGTGAGGACTGCACATGCTGGAGATCAGAGTCGAAAGTATATTGCTGGAAAAGCACAGCAGGTCAGGCAGCATCCAAGGAGTAGGAGAATCGATGTATTGGGTATAAGCCCTTCATCAGGAATCGAGGGCCTTGATTCCTGATAAAGGGCTTATGTCTGAAACATCGATTCTCCTGCTCCTCGAATGCTGCCTGACCTGCTGTGCTTTGCCAGCAACACACTATCGACATAGATGTGTATCTGCACTGTTATGCCTCCTTCCTCACAACTAGTCTCACACATAACATCAGTCCATCCTGCTCCTTATGACATGAGCAATGCAAACCTGTGGCCAATTTTTAGAACACGGAGGGTGACAGGTCTCCCCAAGGTGGGGAATAAAATTCCATTGGGCTTTTTGAAAAAAAAACAAAAGATGAAACCTGGTCTGATTCTACAAAATGCTGTACTGTGCATGGCCTGAACATACCATGGACAGACGGAGGTGGGCAAACACATTAGAAATTGAACTATACAGTTCATGACCTGCTCAGCTGAGTCAGCAGCTAGGGTATGAGCCACAATGTGTTGAGAAAGAACGTCACACAGGGCAGCACTAGGTCTTTGATCTTTAAACAAAAGATCTTTTGTCAGCAGCCCTTTGGGATCATCTGGCTAGAACCGAACAATTGGAATGCACAGGATTGAAAATCAGTCCAATTCTGTGGTAACACATGTACAAGAGTCAAAAGGAGAGGTGGGGTAGAGTGGAGATGGTGCTTGTTGGCTCCCAAGGTCAGCAGCTGAATCATATAGTCAAAGAAGCTTGAAGTTTGATTCCTGCTTGCTGAGGAGTTGACAGATCTCAGCATGTGGCTGTGATGAATGAATAAATGGGACAGCCAGGCTCGATGTCAGCATGCTCCTGCTGTTGCATTATATTTTAGTGATCCATGCTGAAAGTTCATGATGCCATAGGGTAAAGTCTAGATCAGACATGATGGTATCAACCCAAGATTTAAAAGTCACGGGCCAATTTAAACACGGATAGTAAGGGCTGACAATAGACAATAGGTGCAGGAGTAGGCCATTCTGCCCTTCGAGCCTGCACCACCATTCAATATGATCATGGCTGATCATCCTTAATCAGTATCCTGTTCCTGCCTTATCTCCATAACCCTTGATTCCACTATCTTGAGAGCTTTATCCAACTCTTTCTTAAATGAATTCAGAGACTGGGCCTCCAGTGCCCTCTGGGGCAGAGCATTCCACACACTCACCAATCTCTGGGTGAACAAGTTTCTCCTCATCTCTGTCCTAAATGGTCTACCCAATATTTTTAAGCTGTGTCCTCTGGTTTGGCATTCACCCATCAGCGGAAACATGTTTCCTGCCTCCAGAGTGTCCAA
>NC_057748.1:5040528-5053191 GCF_004010195.1 Chiloscyllium plagiosum
CCACTCACCTAACCTGTCCAGGTCACCCTGTAATCTCCTAACATCCTCCTCACATTTCACCCTGCCACCCAGCTTTGTATCATCAGCAAATTTGCTAATGTTATTGCGAATGATTGTCTGAATTACTGGTGTATGGTCCTGAAGGAAGAGGATGAGTACACTCATTGCTGGCAGTGTGAATCATTAAACTGTCTAGCCTCAAATGTGAAGAACTAAGTACCCAAGAAAGGCAACTGCTGTCCCAAAATATGAAGCTGTGGCCTTTAGTACAGCAAGGCAAAAACTAGCAATAACTCACCCTGTTGTTAGAATACTGAATGGACTCTCAAACTCATAACATTCGCCTGTACCTGTGTTTTTGCTTTTGCCACTGTTTACCTATTATTTACTTATCTATGCTACTTAACTCTGTGATCTGCCTGTTTTGCTCGCAAGACAAAGCTTTTCACTGTGCCTCGGTACATGTGACAATAAATTCAATTCAATGCATTTTATCAGACACTGCAGTGGTTGCTCTCACAGGCCACTATTTCAGATTGCCTTGGTTTTGCTGGCCTGATGGGAGATATGCGCCATTGTGAGAATGCTGTATACTTGACTCTTACATCATCAATCTATGCACATACATAACTCGCATCTTTATTGCAATGTGTCTTACAATGGGGAGGATCAGAGGGTGAACCATCAGACTGTGAAATTATACAAATTCACAGCAACAGGAGCACAAAACTGCTGACACATTGCTCAACCAGCATGTCTGAAAGCTGCTGAAAATTTGCCATATTTGCCGCTTAAAGTAACATTTTTTCCCCTCATCTCCCCAAGGACATCAACTGCTCTCCAGTCCTACATGCAAGTAACAAACCTAAAACATGCTAACAGCAATCGTTCACACAAAGCATCAACTGATATGTCATCCTCATTTATGTCAATAAGCATCATCAACAACTGTTCAGAGGATATTCAAACTCAGTGGCCACTGTAGCCAAGTCTAAGTCTGCTTTCACCTGATAACACAAGATGCAGGTGCAAAACACATTCTAAGGCCAGCAAATTTGTATTCGTAAGAACTAAACCTGGGTTTGTAGGACTTGGTTAAACAGCTGTGAAGTTGCATTGTATCACTCTCTCAGAAATTTATAATTTACGCTTTGGGAAAGAGATTTGAGAAATTTGTCAAGTGCATTGTGCAGACCAGCAGCAGGCAATTCACACACAGCAAAATGAATGACCAATTCATTCATTTGGTCTGTGTCTGTGGGAGGAGCTAACACTTCTGAATCACAAGGATAATTAACTCCTCTTGAAAAGTGTCCCCCTAAATCATAAATGTACATCTGAGCAGATAGAAGTCCTCGTTAACATTGGACGGATGTAGGGTGCATTGACAAAGTGCTCCTTCAGTACCACCCCAGAATGTCTGCCTGAGTTACGTACAGGTCCGAGTGCTAGCCTTGAACCCATAACTTTTGGAAGAAGGGCAAAGAAGGTGGCATTACTGCAGAATGAAGGGTGTGAAGAGGAGGAAAAGATTTATCCTACGTCAAAAATTACAATTCCCTCTAATGCTGGTTTCTGAGTTTGATGTCAACTGTGATCAAAATCAGAACTCCTCCTAGTGACAACAGCAGGTATATTACAACTTCTTTGTTTTTATTTCCCAATGAGTCTCATTGCCAAAATTTCTAACCAGAGTTTCACGTTCAAAGCAGCTGAAATAAGATGTACACAAGGTTACCAATCAACAGGAAATCAAGACAAAAAGCAGAAACAATGATGCTCACTATTAATTTAATAACTAAGTGGGCTTTAATGTATCAACTACATTTTAATTTTTGTTTCTCCAAACTTGCCTTCTGACCGGAGAGAGATTCCTGAGGTATCTAACCAAAAGGTGAGGTTTATTACTGTCGAGGGATCCATTATTAAGCAGTGGATGTGATGGAGAGAAATTTGAGGTGATTAATTAAGAGACACACCATCAGAGCATATTGGTCAAGTGTAATGTTTCAGATAGAAAGTATCATCAAGACATTAAGTTAACCTAAAACTCAATAAATATTGCCGAGAAGGAAAACTCGTTGCCAAAGCTTATCATCTTGCAGTCATTAGAATACAGGAATATCAAATTTCATGTGAACACTACAACTTATCCTACAGGGGGATAACAATTACAGAATGGTAAATACAAAATTACAAAAGTCAACTCTGACTGTTACTTTCTCCATGGCAATACCTTGGCCAAAGTATAATAGGGTAGTATTGATTTCTGAAGAAGGGCCTGTGCCCGAAACGTCGAATCTCCTGTTCCCTGGATGCTGCCTGACCTGCTGTGCTGTTCCAGCAATAAAGTTTCAACTTTGATCTCCAGCATCTGCAGACCTCACTTTCTCCTAGTATTGATTTAACAATCCTGAGTGTGATGAGGGGGCTTAGCCATGATCAAACTGATTGGGAGAGCAGGCTCATAGGGCCTAATGGCCTGCTTCTGGTCCTAGTTTCCATGTGCTTATAGCCAAAACCAACAACCAATAAAAGATCACCAATTAAGCTCATAATTTGACTTATCTTCATTTGATGGAAGTGATACACAGAGACCCATTCCCTGCAAACAAAAACATATTCAAGCCTCATACCTTTTTTAGTTACTCAGGAGCTTAGGGAACCTACTGTATAAATTATTTTGATCATTGAAACTTGCATTTGTCCTCATGAGTACAAGACAAAAGGCTTCATCAGTCTGCCTCTCTTTCCAACAATATTAAGGTTCCATACTACCAAGCAACTGGTAATTTTAATTAATTTAACAACTCCAATCAACATATTTACTTGATAAACTTACACTTTGACTGACAGGACTGCTGGGGTGAACTTGCTGGGGTGCAGCATTTGAGAGAAATCGACGATTAAAAGTAGTGTTTGATTTGAGAGCTTGCTGCACTGGAGGAGAAGGACGGCTGACCGGTACGTTCAGTTGTGCGATGGATGTAGACACTTGCTGCACCGGTGGGGACTGTCTGCTACCAGGCATGCTGGCTCCAAAGGGCAGTGGCTGCCGCTGCATAGGTGAAGGTAGTCTGCTGATGGCAGTAGGTTGCTGGACAGGTAATTGTGGGTACAGAGTGGCAGATTGCTGCCCACTGTTCAGTGGCTTGGCAGCTCCCTGAGTATGTCCTTGAGGCTGGTGGACCTACATTGAAAGAATAAAACTTGCAGAAATGAAAAAGAAAACAAAACTGTGTATCCTAGAAATTATAGGCAATGCTGGCAAGAGGATTAAACAAAAACCATCAGAAATAAACCGTGAGCAAACCAAATGACACACATTCTCTCAATTCTGGAATTAGGAGTATGGGATTTCTATTATTGGAAAGCCTAGACACAATAGGTTATATCCTTAAAGAGATGAGACACAGTTGCTCATAATCATTAATTAATTCTAACAGAATAAATAAAGAGAAGCCAGTCCAGTTCCATCAGAAGGGTTGGTAAACAGAGGACACTGACATTAATAAATTGACAAAAGTACCTGAGGCAACATGAGGAAATCTGGTAGGCTGAACTGATTCCTTCTGAATTACATAATTAAATGGTTCAAAACATTGCTGGCTTTTTGGTGAGATTAACAGAAGAATGAAAAACCACAAAGGCTCACTCTGAAGATATACAGGGGAGTTGTTGTGGTGGTGATTGTGCTGGGGAGGGACGGAAACATATAACACAGGCTCAAGCGTAGGCCATTCGGCCCTTTGAGCCTGCACTACCACACGACCATGGCTGATCATGCAATCTCAGTATCCTACTCCTGCTTTCTCTCCATACCCCTTGATCCCTTTAGTCGCTAGGGTGGGTTCAGCTCAGAAAATAATTTCTAAATCATTAACTTACTTGTACTCCATTCATCTGTGGCAGTAATAGCATTTGAGCCATGAGCTGTTGCTGCTGCTGTTGCATTTGCACAATGTTCCCTTGTCGCACCAACTGTACTTGCATCTGCTGCAGGTATCTCCCATTTGGGTTTGGCACTGCGGCTGTTGGCCTTACCAGCTGCACAGCTTGCTGCATCCGTGTCTGTCCACTTACTGGGGGCCAGGATGGAGCTGAATGAGACTGCCGTATGAGAACCTGCTGCGTGCTATGTTGCGCAGGAGACTGGCGAGGAGGTTGGAGTTGATGGTAACTGGGTGGTGGTGGTCGATGGGAGGGCTGCATAGGCATGTGATTTCGCCAAGTGGTGCCTTGGGTCATAGTCATTCGATTATGCTGGGAGACGGTGGGATGCTGGGATACGGTGGGGTGCTGGGAGACGGGTGAGTGCTGGGAGACGGTGGGATGCTGGGAGGCGAGTGAGTGCTGGGAGACGGCGGGATGCTGGGAGACGGTGGGATGCTGGGAGACGGTGGGATGCTGGGAGACAGGCTGAGGGCAGTGGCCAGATGTTGAAGGATGCTGAACTGGAAGATGTGCCGATAGTGTTGGAGGAATTTCAATCACAACATTACCTGTAGAGAAACAAACTACTGATGAAAATGTTCATGATTATTAAGGGAACAGAAAGCACTGCAGATGCTGCAAGTCACACTCGATAAAATGTTGCGCTGGAAAAGCACAGCAGGTCAGACAGCATTGGAGGAGCAGGAAAGTCAATGTTTCTGAAAACCCTTCATCAGGTCAACATTCCTGCTTATCCGATGCTGACTGACCTGCTGTGCTTTACCAGCTCCACATTTTACCAACCATGATTATCAAGGGATTATTTTTGCAATGTCACAGTTACAAAAGTTACAGCTATCACAAGTTGTGTTAATGTAAGGTAAAACATTACAAGCACTTCACATGAACATTATTAGACAGTGATCCAAACAAGGACCATCGAGACAGGCAGCTCTTAGGAAGCACCTTAAAGAGTGCATAGAGGTAAAAAAAATCCTTAGTTAAGAGAATTCCAGAGCTTAGTGCCTATGTAGTTGAAGTAAAGAGGCATAGAAGTAAACTGTGGAGTGATTAAAATCAGGGATGCCCAATAAGTTCTTGGAAGATTCAAATTTAGAGGTGGTCACACAGATGTTTAGGAGGGGCTGGCATTTGTGATAAAGGCATGAAGACATTTGAAAACAAGGATGAAAATTTTAGCATACAGCCTGACAACCCATTTGAAGTTAATGTTAGTCAGCAAGCATAGGCTGATGAGAGAATGGGGCTTGGCAAAATTTAGGATTCAGATGACCCCAAGGATTTAGCACATGGGAGATGGATGCTAGTCAAAACCACTTGTGAAATCTGAATAAGTATTCAATGTTTGAATAGCTGCTTACCAAAGTTGGCTGCATTCTTAGTCCAGAACGCAGAGTCCCAGAGAAATGTAATGATGTCATTTTTCAACTCCTCTGTGTTCACTTTGGATTGTAACCCTCTTTGCAACTGAAAGAAGATCTGTAAAAGCAAAAGTAAAAAAAAATCTGTTGACTAAATAGGTTTCATATGTAGCAATCATTCAGAGCTTGGAGGTTAATCAAAAGTATGCTACTGATGCACAGAAAGATGACAGCTTCACCTTATACAATAGGCTGTGATATTTCTCAATCCATTGCTGCGCTAACATACACAGGAACACAACATACATGCAACAAAACAAACAATCAACAGACCAACTTCTTCCAGTTGTCTCAAAGTTGAAAGCAGTGGTGGGACAGTTTCTGCACTGTTGACAGCCAGTTGCAATGGCTGTAGGACTTTAATGAGCCACCCCTTACACTGCAATCTTGTTGTCAAGTCCTGGGTATCAGGAACATGGCCCACATCCTTAAATAAAAGCAAAATACTGTGGATGCTGAAGATCTGAAATAAAAATAATGTGCTGGAGTGACTCCGCGAGTCTACAGAGAAACAGAATTAATGTTAGCAAGTTTTGATCATCCAGAATTAATGTTTCAAATCCAATGTCTCATCTTCAGAATATCAAAGACGACTCAAATTGGACTCAATATGTTGACTCTGTTTCTCTGTCCACAGATGCTGCCAGATCTGCAGACTTTCTCCAGCAGTTTGTTTATTTTCTGAATCAACAAATCAGATTTACTAAGTTACAGAACTTAAGCAAGGTGAATACATGCTCAAGAACACATGCTTGTGCACAATGGCAGCAGTTAGGTTTCCTCAATTATTATTTTTATTTAATCTTTCATGTGACTTGAAAAGGATGTTAGTCAACTGGTTGTTTTTTACAACAATTGATGTTAGTTTAATGGATACCATTACTATTATTTTCAGTTTTGATTTATTAATTGAATTTAAATTCCACAAGCTGCCCTGGTGGGATTTAAATCCACATCCATGGGCTGGACCTCTGGATTACTAGTCCACTGACATTACCACAACACCCTCATCTACATTCAGCTCTTGACAGCAATCAGTCTCTTTAGCAGTGTTTCTCCAAATGGCATGATCTAATCAGTGTAGCATTTCAATCCTTGAGACGTCACATATGCAATGACAATGTCTATTTAGGACAGACATGTCCACAACGTCTGAAAAAGCGGTTTGCCCTCCCACACACATCTAATCCCTGAAGCGGTAATTAGGGCAGATAAGATAGTGGCTAAGCAGTAAGTGCAGGTTAATCATTTTTACATACCAGTTTCTTGCACAGCAACAGGGCTGTGCTGTTATCGGTGCTGATAGCCCAGGAAGCAAACTTTAAGACGTGATCCATTTGCCAGTACAGTTTGGACATGGACAAGTGTTGCTGACCCAGCTGTAGCTGCCTTTCTTCTGTCAACTTCTATCAGAGTGCAAAGCACAAGTTAGAAGTTTGTAAATACATCCACCACGAGTCCACAAAGAGTACAGCCAAAAGATTTGACCCCTGCTGATGCTAACCTGAAACAAGTTACTCTCTTTCCCAGTGGGGAAGCATCTTAGATAATGAAAATTATCACATGTACACCAAGGAAAGAATTAATGGCATAAACTTGGGTCTTGTAGCTTGGAGAGCTTGTAGACCTACGGAAGGCTACAACATTTAGCCCATTGTGAGCATCAGGTCTTCAGAAAACTCACACTGGACATTTTAAGATGACAAGCAGAATAAGACACACAAAATTCCAACTACTTTTTAAACAAGAGTGAACTTTTAGTTTTCCCCACAGCTTTAACATGGAAGGTACCCCTACTTTGAAAGTTCCAATTCCCATCATGGTTCAGTTCCCAACTTCCAATACCCATCACATCAGTGCCTAAAGCCCTTTCTTATTTATTAGGCCAGGCCAGAGGGAGTTACCCCTCTAGGATAATTGAGGTCAACTTGGGCTCTTTTCTGTGAGAGCCACTGGCAAGCATTCAGGAATGGGGAATTTTCCTGACAAGTTGGCATTAAGATCTAATGCAGTGCTCCAACAACAGCTTAGCTACATTGAGCTATATCAGCATGGGCTGGCATTCATTTCTGTACTTAAATAGAAGCTGCCACGCAATGAGCTTTTCTGACTTCAGCCCCTGTAGATGTAATGTTTGGAAGCAGCAGCATATACCACGATTGCTGCATTGTGTATGGTATAATATCCAGTGTAAGCACTATGGTTACCTCCAATCTCTGGATAAGCGTCTTGCCCCGTTTGTTAAGCTCTCGCATTATTTGAAGGATGGCCATCTTGATCTCAACCTGGACCTTCTTTTGCATGTCCTGGACATCTCTCAACCTGACAGAGGAAATCAAAACCACTGATTCAAACATAATTAAAATACCTAATAAATGTAACGTCATCCCAGAGTTCATTTCGGGAATACAAAAATCTAACTTTATACAGCATGATGGAAGGTCAGGGCAGGGGGGGCAAGAAAGATTGAGCAAAAGCAAATAAGCAAGTGAGACGGGACAGCATATCACTGATTCATCCTGATGTGCACAGATGAACTGTTTGGCAGAGACTCCCCAGTAGGAAATCAGGATTGGGAATCTCACTCTTTTTCATCCTGGCTCATGCAATTTGAATGACTGCCGTTCACAGCTGACATCAGCTAACATCTGAGATGGCAGCTGTAAATAAACTTCTGTGGTGCGCAAGTTATGAGGACCATTGCTCCTGCTTTCAGTGGTGGTGTTTAATGTTGATACTTCCCTTTTAAAGCAGGAGAACAAAGATGTGCAGTCTAGTTCCGACAACACGGTAAAAGAATTCTCAACAGGAGGCATACCTTGTGCGAACCTGCTTGGTGGTAACTTGCAGCTGAGTTTTCTTCTCTGTCAACCTCTTCACTAGGTTTTCCAACGTCAGTTTCTGATTCTTAATGGCTTCCTCGAGAAACTGGTACCTGTGACATAAATTTGATGTTAATTACAAATGCTCGCTGGAAGTAAGCAAATACCATTCTCCCTTCACATATTTTACAACTGTTCACATCACAGGTAAACTGTACGTTTATTGGTTGGTGATAGCAACTAATTTGACAATTGTAGGCTGTTTTCAGACTGAAGGTAAATAGAGAAAATATTTACAGGCTACAAAGTAAAAGACCAGGAGAAAAACTCAAATTAGGAACTAAAGTAAATAAGATAAAAGAGCAGGCCTGGCGATGTGTTGTAACTGCATGATGTGGAGGCTGGTGGACCCCATTGTGGTTGACAGTGACCACATCTGTAGCAAGTATTGGTTGTTTGAGGAACTCCAGCTCAGAGCTGATGAGCATCAGGGAGGGGAAGAGTTTCCGGAGGCAGTCTTAGATTAACTACCTTGAATGTAGTCAGTGGTCAGGGACAGAAGAATGTGACCACCACTGAGGTACGTAAAAGGATCCAGGAGGTAGTGGAGGCACAGCAGAAATTCATCCCAAGGAAGAAGAAACATATTAACGGGAGGACAAGGCAACCGTGGGTGACAAGGGAAGTCAGGGTGGCATAAAAGCAAAAGAAAAAGCATATGGTGTGCTAAAGATTCTAGCAAAGCCAAAGGATTGTGAAGCCTTTAAAAACCAGCAAAGGACAACTACAAATTAAATAGGGTGGGGAGGCGGAGGGGGAGTGGGGAAGGATTCAGTATGAAAGAAAGCTAGGTAGTAACATGAGAAGATTGTAAGAGTTTCACCAGATATATAAAAGGTAAGAGAGGGGCAAGAATGGACATTGTACCACTAGAAAATCAGGTTGGAGAAATATTAATGGGGAACAAAGAAATGGCGGAGGAAGTGATTAGGTACTTTGCATCAATGGAAGTCACCAGTAGTCTACCAGAACTTCAAGAGAGTCAATGGGTAGGGGTGATTATCGTGGCCAACATTGAGGAGAAAATGCTGAAGGTCTGAAAGTGAATAGTTCACCCAGACTGGATGGACTACACCCCAGAAGGAGACAGTGGAACAGATTACAAAGTTATCTGTGGTGATCTGAAGTCAGGGAGGGTGCCAGAGGACTGAAAAATGGCTAATGTAACACCTCTGTGTAAGAAGGGAGAGAGGCAAAAGACAGGAAACTATAGGTCGGTTAGCCTGACCTCAGTTGTTGGTAAGAATTTAGAGTCCATGTTAAAATTGAGCTGAGTCAACACAGCTTCAACAGCCAAAGGTAATAGCAGACCAATTTGCTAGAATTCTTTGAGGAGGTAACAAGCAAATTTGACAAAGGAGACCCAGCGGACATAATCTATTTGGATTTCCAAAAGACCTTTGACAAGAACCACACAAGAGGTTACTAAATAAGAGCCCCTGGAGATAAGGGCAAGGAACTGACATAGATAGAAGACTGGGAGAAAGCCAGAGTAAATGGGTCTTTTTCAGGATGGCAGCCAGTGACTAGTGGAGATCCACAGGGGTCTGTGTTGGGACCACAAGTATTCATGTTATCCATTATCATTTTGAGGGTATCGTTGCTAGATTTGCAGATCATACAAAGTTAGACAGAAGGGCAGGCAGTGTTGAGGAAGCAGGAAGGCTACAGAAGGACTTGGTCAGGCTCGAAGAGCAGGCAAAGAAGTGCCAGATGGCATACATGGTGGGAAAATGTGAGGTTATGCACTTTGGAATGAAGAATAGAGGTATGAACTATTTTCCAAATGGGGAAAGGCTGCAGGGATCTGAAGCACAAAGGGACTTGGAAGTCCTAGTTCAGAATTCTCTTAAGGTTAACATGCAGGTTCACTTGGCAGGTAGGAAGACAAATGCAATCATTTCAAGAGGGCTAGAATACAAGAGCAGAGGGTGTGTAAAGCAGAAGTTAGACTATATTTGGAATACTGTGAGCAGTTTTGGGCCCTGTAACTAAAGAAGGCTGTGCTGGCATTGGACAGGTTCAACAGGTGGTTTACAAGAATGATCACGGGGATGAAGGGCTTGTCATATGAGGAGCAATTGACGACTATGGGTCTGGAGTTGAACTCAAGGGAGTTTAGTAGGATGAGGGGGTATCTCACTGAAACTTACAGAATACTGAGAGGCCTGGATAGAGTAGATGTGGAGATTATATTTCCACTAATAGGAGAGTCTAGGACATAAGGGCACAGCCTCTGAGTGATGGAACAACCCTTCAGGGCTGAGGGAAGAAAGAATTTCTTCAGCCAGAGGGAGGTGAATCTGTGGAACTCTGCTGCAGAAGACTGTGGAGGTAAAGTCATTGAGTACATTTAAGACAAAGATAGATGGGTTTTTTAATTAGTGAGGAGATCAAGGATTAGAGGGAGAAGGCAGGACGATGGGGTAGAAAAACATATCAGCCATGATCAAATAGTAGAGCAGACTCGATGGGTCAAATGGTTTATATCTTATGGCCTTATGGAAATTATGTTGATTTCTTTTCTGGTCAAAGCTCAGTCAATGAGTTTTGTATCACTGCTGTGTGGACCTTTGCCACTGAATGTCATTTCACAGATGCTTAGCTCTTGACACACTTTGTGTTAGGGGTCAAATTAGGAATATAACTTTTTTCTGATGAATGAGGAAAGAAATAAAAGAAAGGAAACAAGAGAAAACAGACGCATATTGCATAATTCACAACCTCAGGACATTCAGAGTGATGTATGGCCAATGATGCATCTTTGAGTTTGTAATATAGGGAAGCAGGGCAGTCAATTTACACACAGCTTGCTTCCCACAAACAGAACTGATAATAGCCAGATAACCTGTTTTAGTACAGCTTGTTAAGGACATGATCTATATTGGCACTTGGGTAAATTCTGTTCTTCTTCAAAATAGAGACAAGGGATCTTTAGGCTGAAACAGTGTCAGGACCTCATCCAAAAGAGAGCTAGTGAGACAGTACAGCATTCTCTCAGTACTACACAGAAGCATCAGCTCAGATTTTGTTGGCTGGTGTGGGCCTCTGAATCCTTTGTCGAGAGCCATGGCTGCTACAAACAGGGCCACAGTTGTTACACCTTCCTGTCTGGATGTTCAAAACCACAGAGTAGATTATTTGACAACACGATATGTAACTTGCACAGATTCTCAAAGTTCCTCTTTTTTTTATAATTCCATCATAGAATGTGGACATTTTCGGCAAGACCCCCAATTTGATGCCCTACACTAATTCACCATGAACTGAAGAAAGGAAGCAATCACATTGCTCTGGGTCTGGTGTCGCATGTAGACCAGACTGACAGGGATAAGCGATTTACTTTCCTAAAGTGCTTTAGTGAACCAGATGAAATAAAAATAAGTGCTGGCAAACACAGCAGATTTGGTAGTATCTGGGGAGAGGGCAACAGAATTAATGTTTCAAGCAGGATATGAAATGGATTTGTCCATCAAGTAAGTAATATCGTTTAGTTAATTTTTTTCCTCACAGGAAGAGGGGCTTGCATTTACGTCGCTCTTTGACTCAAAGTGTTTTATTACCATAGCAGCACTTTTTTGAAGTGCAATGTGGCATGGTGGCTCATAGGGCAGCACGGTGGCTCAGTGGTCACAGCACCAGGGTCCCAGGTTCAATCCAGCCTCGGGGGACTGTCTGTTTGGAGTTTTCCCATTCTCCCCATTCTGTGTGGGTTTGCTCCAGTTTCCTACCACAGTCCAAAGATGTGCAAGTTAGGTGAATTGGCCATGCTAAATTGCCCATGGTGTTTGGTGCATTAGTCAGAGGGAAATGGGTCTAGGTGGGTTGCTCTTCGGAGGGTCGGTGAGGGCTGGTTGAGCCAAAGGGCCTGTTTCCACACTGTAGGGAATCAAATCTAATCTAATGTAGGAAATGCTGCAGCTCAAGTGCACACAGCAAATTCTTACCTACAGCAATACAATAATGACCAGATAAAAGGTTTGAGTGGTGTTGGCTGAGGGATAAATATTGGCCATCACACCAGGGAGACATCTGTTGCTCTTTTTTGAAATAGTGTCATGGGATTTTTGATGGAACTCAGTATCATGTCTCATCTGAAGGACTGCACCTCTGACAATTCAGCCTCCTTCAGTACTGTAGCACAGCATCAGTGCAGATTCTAAAGCACAAAGCCTGGAAGCCTGAGCCTCTGAAGTATAAGTGGTACCAGTTGGCTATGGGTGACACTGCAGACTGTGGAAGACATGCTGCTTTTCTCTTGAAGAGGCATAATATGAACCTTCCCTAGAAATTAACTTAATCAATTGGAGCAAGATGGGTAACCATCTGGACACGGCCTAATTTCAACTATGTTTAGATTAGATTACTTACAGTGTGGAAACAGGCCCTTAGGCCCAACAAGTCCA
>NC_057748.1:5053318-5069593 GCF_004010195.1 Chiloscyllium plagiosum
CCCGGGTCTCTGGCGCTGTGAGGCAGCAGTGCTAACCACTGTGCCACCGTGCCGCCCATGTTTTAATCACAAGTACAGGTGCACAATCCTTTATCAGAAATGCTCAGGACCAGTTGGTTTTTGGAATTTGGAATTTTTAGTATTTCGAAATAAGTGACAGTTTGATGGTGAAACTTAAAAAAAAAACTTACCAAACAGCAGACTCACTGTGAGTACAATGGGCCCTGAGAGAGACTGGAGGCCTTCCAGTGCTGGGCCACACCCTTGGAGTAACATGCGAAGTTGTGTTAACTTTTTGCACACCAAACAACCTCGATAATGAGAAAAACATTCAAGAAAAACCTTCAGATTTCAGATAAAGGGGTGTCGATCTATATTAAGAACAATGATCACGAAATCTGCAACACAGCCTTTACCCACAAAGAGAAGGTAGATCCACAGAGCAAGAGGTGAAAGAATAGACGCAAACTGAAGAGAGTCCCCATACCTGTGATCTTTGTGTGTGAGCAGCTGACAGTCCCGACAGGTTAGAGTGTCACATGTCTCACAGAACAGCTTCAGGGTCTCCTGTCTGTGAATGGAGCAGAAGATCGGTCGCTCGCAGTTTGACCTGCCATCAACTAGATTGATGAAATCAAGAGACAATCAGAGCAGAAGGAAACATTGGTGATTGTTGAGTTCTATAAATAATTGCAAGTTCTTTCCTTGACTAAGCAGTTGCAATATTTAAAATCACTAATGGTGCAATACCCCATCACTTTTACCCACATGCAACAAGCAACTTTAATCAATTGGCTGGCTAGTTAACCCATAAATCAGTCATCAAACCAAAACACAATTATTTGAGATACGGAGAACACAAGTTTGGACTGAAATAGGTTTATGGTCACGTACTCACATGAGTACAGTGAAAAGTTTACAAATCGTCGCTTATGGAGCCATCTTAGGTACAAAGGTATCCAAGTACAGAAACTTAGGTACAAAGCAGAAAAATAAGGAAAACAAAGTTAAAAAGTTGAACATTCCAGTCCTTTTTACTAAAAATCAGAAGAACAAAGAAGAAAAGCTTTAGATACTAATAGAAATTGCCATAGTATTTTTGGACATGAGAGAAAAAAATGATATGAAGCAATGCCACCACTTGACCATGCTTGGAGAGATGGGACATGCTTAACTAAGAAACTGATTCAATATCAATTAGATGGCCCTCAGTATGCTACATACAGGTATTTCCTCTCAGCCAATTACCCCAGAATTTTGATAACCTTGTGGATGCCAAGTGACAGAAGATATGCGGTAATGACTCCTCCTTTTAAACATTTTGCTATCGTTTACCGTCTCAGCACTTAGTCATAGAGTCGTACAGCACAGAAACAGATCCTTCAGTCCAATCTGTTCCCCTTTGCTCAAGGGATTTAAGCAGGACACAGAAGCCTTCCCTGTGAAACACTACAACTGTAAAGATATCAGATATAGAAACAAAAAGCACACCTTTACTAGGGCACTTAACCATCAAGCACTGTATATTATCTTAAGCATATCTTTCTCTGAACTCTTTCTGATTACTGACAAATGCAACTGCTCTCATCACAGGACACGTGATTGTTGGCGATCAGTCAGAAATATGAGACAGCATAGTCCAACAGATGAGATAATAACATCCCAAACTGGTTATAAATTATAATCAGATTGGACACAAACCATCAACCAGATGGTTTCAAAATGATCTTGTGATAAAATCCAATTTTTATATCCGTATGTGCTGCCAACCTAGCAGGCTGCCAAGATAGTAACATTTAAGTACAAGGTGTTCCAATGCTTGATTTTCTTTTGTCTGCAGTAACAAGAGTGGGACTCTGTTGGAAAGTGTTGATAGACTAGCCTGATTAGTTCAGAGGTCAGTGAACAGCATTTCAACTGTCAGAATAAGTGGTAGTCGAAGAAAGGAAGTCACAGGCTTCATGTTAGTTGAAGGCTGTTCAAGTACAAGTCTCAGGCCTTAGGGTACTTGTCAATCAGATACTTAGAAGCAGAAGAAAGTCTATAATGAATACATTCTGCTATTACAATCTCCAAGCAGTGTGGGTTCAGAAAAAGACCTGCCATGTTGTAAAGGCAACAGAAGGGCAATGGCTCTGAAGAAAGCCCACAAGCAGTATTTGCTTGGTGCAATGAAAAATCTTGGAATTTGGAGAAATCCAGGGAAAATTCCAGTTTATTGACAAGTAAAGAGCTGGTAAATGACTTTAAACTGTATCCATTAGTAATAGGAGTAAGCTGTGAGAATCTAGTCAAATGCAGCCCCAAACCAATAGATTGATCTAGCAGTCATTGAGACGTCAGTGACAGAGATGGCTTTTCAGCGAGTTTCAAAGCTAAATCATCAAAAGCAAAGAATTAGAATCTCTTGCAAAGGAGACAAAGTTTAGTGAGATTGCGACAGCGTCACTAATATCAGGTGGACTTCACTGACAAATCCATGGGCTTGGCCTTGACTATATCTGTTATTTGATGTGTTCTGTGGAGTCTGTGATCATAGTTTGTCTGTTGATTCATAATTACTGTGCATTAATTATGGCTGTGAGATTGTAAGTTCGATATTTACCATAAATTGCTTTAGTTCTCTAATTCTGCATCAAAGTTTTTTCAAAACAGTGGAATTTTGATAGTACAGGAGTTGAGATAGATGTGCTGTATCAGCTCTACAGCAGACGAGAATGCACTCTGCATCTTTATTGTTCAGTATTTAAAAGCAGAAGTAAATTTGCAGTTCAGATGACAAAGTCAAAACAAGTCCCACTGAATCATTGTGGGGTCAAGGCAGTGAAAGAAGGCACAGTTTGATAGATAACTGGGCACTACCCAGAATAAAGAGGGTCATGTCAATGCTCATCTTATTCTTATTAACAATTAAGTGAATTTTAAAGATAACGTAAAGTACCAACTCAAAGGTGTTACGACACGGGGTAAACCTTCCTGCTTAATTTAAACCAGCAACACAGAAAAGATTTATACTGTGCAGTAATCTGTGAAAATCTGAGAGGCCAAGAACTATTTAAAGTAAAAATTAACAACTTTATTTCTTAAAGTATAACAGAGAATAATTAACTAACAACTATTTACAACTCCTTCCTCTAACTTATCTTTTATTTTCCCTTCTATAATACTAGTCTGATAAAAATCCAGATTAAGATTTAAAATAACAAAACTTCTCTCAAAACAGGCAGATTTCAGTTCCTCTCCATATTCCTGTCTTTTAGAGTCATAGAGTCATAGAGATGTACAGCATGGAAATAGACCCTTCAGTCCATGCCGACCAGATATCCCAATCCAATCTAGTCCCACCTGCCAGCACCCGGCCCAAATCCCTCCAAACCCTTCCTATTCATATACCCATCCAATGCCTCTTAAATGTTGCAACTGTACCAGCCTCCACCACATCCTCTGGCAGCTCATTCCATACACATACCACCCTCTGCGCGAAAAAGTTGCCCCTTACGTCTCTTTTATATCTTTCCCCTCTCACCCTAAACCTACGCCCTCTAGTTCTGGACTCCCCGACCCCAAGGAAAAGACTTCGTCTATTTATCCTATCCATGCCCCTCATAATTTTGTAAACCTCTATAAGGTCACCCCTCAATCTCCGACCCTCCAGGGAAAACAGCCCCAGCCTGTTCAGCCTCTCATTATAGCTCAAATCCTCCAACCCTGGCAACATCCTTGTAAATCTTTTCTGAACCCTTTCAAGTTTCACAACATCTTTCCGATAGGAAGGAGACCAGAATTGCACAAAATATTCCACAAGTGGCCTCACCAATGTCCTGTACAGCCGCAACATGACCTCCCAACTCCTGTACTCCATACTCTAACCAATAAAGGAAAACATACCAAATGCCTTCTTCACTATCCTATCTACCTGCGACTCCACTTTCAAGGAGCTATGAACCTGCACTCCAAGGTCTCTTTTCTTCTTCTTGGGGATTCTGCTTCACAGGTTACTGATCGATAAAGGTACCTTTATGAGAGCTATTTTTCAGGCAGTCTTTACATGCTGGTGGCTTGGCAGTTCTTTTCCCAACTGTTCAATTTTGCCAGGCTTTATACCCCCAAAGCATCGGATTGTGTCACTGGCTTTTAAGATTGTCAATATACTCAATTCAAACTTGATTGGAACTTGGTATTTTTTGGGGGTATAATTTAAACTGATTGGCAAAATTTGAATTTGTTTTTATCTCATACCACCTTAGCCAGTGTTATCTGTTCTGAAGCAAATGTTACATTGTAAATTCTCCAGCACTTGGTATGCTGGTCAAGTCCTTCACTCTCTTAAAGGTACAGTACACTTCTATACCTTCATAACAAATGTCTCAACGGTTTCAAAAGGCAAGCAAGACAAAAGCCTGCCAAGTGAAACAAAAAGCTTTCTTGACAAGCTCAACTTTACATCACTAAAGGTTTTCATCCTAGCTTCTTGGGGACACAGTAAAATCTAAATGTTTGAGTACTTCCCCAAGTCTACACAGTAATGAGGACCATTCGCTGGTTGAGTACACAGGTGCCTGATTCGACAGACCGATCAATGGTTCATACCACCCAGCCTCTGAGGCTCAAACTAGCAATTTGAAACAAGAGGAAATCAAGGAAGTCACAAAAGAAACTAGAACACGACACCACTGTGCATGTTTGCCCAAAGGAACTAATGTCTGCATAAGGCCACTGATTTTTTTCCCATTCATGGGAGGTGAACTTCACCAGTCAGACTGATATTTGTTGCCCATCCCTAACTGCCATTGAACTGAGCGGTTTGTTAATCCATTTCAGACAACAGTTAAGAATCAAAATAATAAAAGAAATAGGAACGGAAGTATGCCGTTCAAGCATTCAAGCCTGCCCTGCCAGCTACACTGGTCTACTCATTTTTCTATGAAGCTATTCTATCACAGAATGTGGCCAGCAATTGCCCACCCGCACTGTCCTTGGGAAGATGGCAAATGAGTGATTGCTTTGAAACTGCAGTTCACATGGAGTAGATAGGTCCTCTATTTTTTGTCATTTTTACATAAATGATTTGGATGCGAGCATAAGAGATACAGTTAGTAAGTTTGCAGATGACACCAAAATTGGAGGTGTAGTGCACAGCGAAGAGTGTTACCTCAGATTACAACAGGATCTTGACCAGATGGGCCAATGAGCTGAGAAGTGGCAGATGGAGTTTAATTCAGATAAATGCGAGGTGCTGCATTTTGGAAAAGCAAATCTTAGCAGGACATATATACTTAATGGTAAGGTTCGAGGCAGTGTTTCTGAACAAAGAGACCTTGGAGTGCAGGTTCGTAGCTCCTTGAAAGTGGAGTCGCAGGTAGATAGGATAGTGAAGAAGGTATTTGTTATGCTTTCTTTTATTGGTCAGAGTACAGGAGTTGAGAGGTCATGTTGCGGCTGTACAGGACATTGGTTAGGCCACTGTTGGAATATTGCGTGCAATTCTGGTCTTGTGAAACTTGAAAGGGTTCAGAAAAGATTTACAAGGATGTTGCCAGGGTTGGAGAATTTGAGCTACAGGGAGAGGCTGAACAGGCTGGGGCTATTTTCACTGATGCATTGGAGGCTGAGGGGTGACCTTATAGAGATTTACAAAATTATGAGTGGCATGGATAGGGTAAATAGGCAAAGTCTTTTCCCTGGGGTCGGGGAGGGACGGGTTGGACCGAAGGGTCTGTTTCCATGCTGTACATCTCTATGACTCTCTGACTCTATGTAAACAACGGTACTGTTTGGAAGGGAGTGCTAGCATTCAGTGACCAGTGACAGTGAAGAAATAACTAAATAGTTCTAAGTCAGAATGGTGTGCGATTTGGAGGGGACCTTGCAGGTAGTGGCAAGCCCATGAGTCTGTTAAAATAGAATAAAACATAGAATCTTTTAGGTATTGGAACAGGCCATTTGGCCCATCGTGTCCACACCAACCTTCTGAAGAGTATCCCACCTAGACCTATCCCTCTAATCCTGCAGTTCCCATGGCTAATCCACCTTTGGGTAATTTAGCATGGCCAATCCAACTAACCTCACATCTTTGAACCACAGGAGGAAACCAGAACTCCCTGAAGAAACTCATGCTGACACAGGGACAGTGTGTAAACTCCACACAGCCAGTCACCCGTGGGTGGAATCGAACTCAGGTCCCTCTGATGCTGTGAGACAGCAGTGTTAACCACTGAGCCATGGTGCCACCCCAAGTGAGTCAACATTCCACCCACAGTGTTCCATTTACCTTTTCGGTTACAGGAATAACAGGGTTGGAAGATGTTGTTGAAGAAACTTTGGTGAGTCACTAAAGTGCACCTTGCCAATGATACATTCTGCTACCACTGTATTGGTGTTGGAAAGAGAGAAGGAAGCCGGTGGATGGAGTGGCAATCAAGCAGGCTGTTTTATCCTGAATGGCATGAAGCTTCTTGACACATACAGGACAAGATACAAACACTCCATCTGGTCTCAAAGTAGTTCATGCATTAATTTGGCAAAAATTTAGAACTGGTTATTCTTGAAATACATGTTGGGAACATTCTCTGCCCTTAGCAAATTGTGTTCCTTTGGATATGACCCAACTTGTGATTCACATATTCTCTGATGCAATCACTTCCCTCCTCCCTTCAAAGGATTCAACATTTGGCGTCAAACAATCACTACTCCTTTTGTCTGGTTTAAGATACAGCAGAAATTTGATGTGCTTATTACCTAATAAGCTAGTTTCAGATTTATTAAATGAAATAGGAAAAATAATCTTGGAATCAGAGAGCTGTACAGCACGGAAACAGACTCTTCGGCCCAACTTGCCCATGTCGACCAGATAGCCTGAACTGATCTACTCCCATTTGTCAGCATTTGGCCCATATCCCTTCCTATTCTTGTACACATCCAGATGCCTTTTAAATTGTACTTCTTCTGGCAGGTCATTCCATACACCCACCATCATTAGTGTGAAAAAATTGCCCCTCAGATCCCTTTTAAATCTCTCCTTTCTCATTTTAAACCTGTTAAACCCCTCTAGTTTGGGACACAACTATACTGGGAAAAAACCTTGGCAGTTTACCCTATACATACCCCTCATGATTTTATAAATCTCTATAAGGTTACCCCTCAACCTTCAACATTCCAGGGAGAAAAGGCCAAGCCCATTCAGCCTCCCTATCAGTCAAACCTTCCAATACTGTCGTCAATCTTGTAAATCTTTTCTGAACCCTTTCATGTTTAAGAAAATCTTTTCTACCACAGGGAGTTCAGACTGTAGTCTCACCAAAGTCTTGTACAGCGGCAATACAACTCCCCAATTCCAATACTCGACACACTAACCAATAAAGGCAAGGGTACCAAGTGTTTTCTTCATCACTTTCAAGGGACAATGCACCTGCACCTATTGGTCTCTTTATTAAGCAACACTTCACAGGGCCCTACCATTAATTATCGAAGTTCTGCCCTGATTTGCCTTACTAATATACAACACCTCCCATTTATCTAAATTAAACTACATCTGTCACTCCTCATCCTGTTGGCCCATCTGATCAAGGTCCAGTTGTACTCTGAGGTAACCTCCTTCACTATCCACTACACCACCAATTTTGGTGTTATCTACAAGCTTACGAAATACACCTCTTATATTCAAATCATAATCATTGTATAAATGATGAAAAGCAATGGAACCAGCACTGATCCTTGCAGTACACCACTGATCACAGGCCTCCAGTCTGAAAAGCAACCCTCCATCACCACCCGCTGTCTCCTACCTTCAAGCCAATTTTGCCCATTTACCTGAATGTATTTGTGGGTTTTTCTATCTTCCTCAAACTGTCATCCCCGGTTCCTGTAAATTGCTCACCAACTCTCACTGTTGTCTAACTGATCCATGCAATCTAGTAGGATTTGCATCCAAACACACTCAGTGGTTAGCACTGCTGATCCGCTGGTACCTGGGCTCAATTCCACCTTCGGTGGACAGTCTGCGTGCGTCTCCTCTGGGTGCTCCGGTTTCCTCCCGAAGTCCAAAGAGGTACAGGTTAGGTGGACATGCTAAATTGCCCAAGATATCTAGGGATATGGAGTGTAGGTGGGTTAGCTACAAGAAATACAGAATTTCAGGGATAGGGTTAGGGGATCTGAGTTGGAGGGTCTCTCCCTATAGGTCAGTGTAGACTTGATGGGCTAATTGGCCTGCTTCCACACTGTAGGGATTCTATGATAATCTCCATGAACATTGAAATCCTCCCTGATCTCCCAAGAAAAGCACACTCTACTAAAAGCCTACAATCCCCTTAAAATAAATCTACAAACCCAGAATATACTCCAAAAACAATAAACTGCACACATTATCAAAAACCCAGTGTTAACAGTCTTACTGCTCAAAAATACTACTCTAAGATAACTTAATACCTATCTTTTATATTAAAAATGTATTCAAGAGGTAGATATCAGTAAATAATAAAAATAAACCCTCACTCTACTATCATAGATTTACAAAACAAAATGATAAGTTTCATAAGTGTTAAAAACAAACACTTTGCTGATCAAGCTCTTAAAACATCATTGGTCACTCCTAGCTACAGTATGTAGTTCTGATAAGCATGGCTCCCACAATCAGCTGTGAAACTGCACTGTTTGCTTTTCTCTGACCAATCTCTGGGCTCCCTTTCACAACTTCAGGATGGCCCACAGTGTTAATATGACTAATGACATTATTTTAAAGTGTAGTCGAAGCTGTGATATAAAAAATGTGGCAGGTAACTGGTGCACAGTAAGCTCTTATAGACAACAATGTGATAATGATTGGACTATACATTCATTTTAAAACTTCTCTGCTTTTCGTCCCAACAGTGTTATGGGATCTTTTACATCTATCTAATGGGATGGATGAGGATTCAGTTTAACATAACATTCAAAAGATGGTAACACCAGCAATGCAACATACCTATCAGCATTACACAGCTTAGATTTGTACTCAAATTTCTGGAATGGGCTTTAAATGAGTATTTTAAAACAAAGGCAACTGATATACAAGGTATACACAAGCGAAAGTAACTCTTCTCAATGGTTGATACCTCACATCCAAGTTGCAAGCAGTGCAATCCTTGATAATAAATAACCCAACATTAAAGCAAATCAAGCAGTTCCATATTGAGTATCGCTGAAAAATAGACATGTTTTGTCAAAGCTTTCATTTTGTAAACATCAGGACAAGTTACAAGAAATACCAAATGTGTACAGTACGAATGAAGAATCTTGACTGGGGGTTAGCTAGCAGGCTCAGGCAGGTAAAGCCGTTGCCATGAAGAATGCATCAATTAATGATGACCGACAACCTTTGTTTAAATGTTAAACCAGGTAGATTCACAGGTTGGGAAAAAGCACAACCCTGAAAAATGAAGCACAAAATGAGTGCCCTGTACTTTGTTGAAATAGACACAGTGTGTATACTTTTCCTATCTGCAACTAGCCATGTTTTTTCTTCCTCATCTGCAAGGAACAGGTAATACGATTACACAGCATGGTGTGATGTAGTTCAGAACACTTTCTCCCCAGGTACAATCCATGGTTCGTACATATTCAAGAATTCCACGATTCAATGCTTTCCACACGTGAAATAACTAGTTTCTACATTTCGTAGGTACATAGCTAGTCTTAATTGTCAACTTTCTAACAGCACTGAAAGAAGATGGTGCACCAGGTAGCACAGTTCATCTTCTGCAACAGTGATAAAATTCGCATTGAAATATTTTTAACATTTATTTTCAAAGGTAGGCATTATTAACAAGACTAGGATTCACAGCCCTTGAAGCGGTGGTGATGAGCCACCTTCTTAGAACCACTGCAAACCAGACGGTGAAAACACTTTCATGATGCCAGTTTATTCTAGAATATTAGCCCAGATACAATGAAGAAATGGTTAATACAGTACAACCTTGATTATCCGAACATCAATTATTCAAACAAAACCTCAAGGTCCTGTAAAAATTGCATTAGGCAACTCAGTATTCAGTTATCAGATAAACAGAATTATGGTGTGCATTGCCGGAAAATCAAGAAATGTTCGACCAACGGCATTCAAGTTACTGCTTGTTTATGATAGATCACTTGTTGGTTAAACAGCATTATGGCGTGCATTGCTGGATAACCAGCACTGATAAATTACCACCTATTTACAATCAGATCGATTATCCGAATGACCAATTATCCGAACAAAACACTCCCCGCCCATCTTGTTCAAATAATCAAGGTTCTACTGTACATGCCTAAATAAGGATGGTTTCTGACTTGGAGGTGGTGTGCCAATGCATCTGTTATCTTTGCACACTAGGCACTGAAGTGAACATTTGGGAGGACTGTTGGTGATGTCTTGGTGAGTCGCCACAGTTTATCCATATTACACGACTAAAAAAATGGACATCACTGGGATTTGTACTTTAGGACTGATGGTCTTGAATAGCCAATTTTACTTCAGTATTTTAAACTTTTGATGAAGCATTTCATGAACAACTGAAGAATTCTGAGATGCAGAGTGATCTAGGTGCTCTACTGTATGAATCAAAAAAGATTAGTTTGCAAGTATAGCAAGCAATTAAAGCAGCTAATAGAAAGTTACACTTTATCATGAATTGAACACAAAAGTAGGGATGTTATACTTTGGTTAAACAGAGCACTAGTGAGATTACATCTCAAATACCGTGTGCTTTATTTAAGGGAGAATACACATTTATTTGAGGTGGTTCAGTAGAGCTGCACTAGATTACGAACAAAGATTGGACATGCTGGGCTTGCTCTCACTAGTGTTTAGAACAGCAAATGGTGGTTTGATTGAAGTTTTGATGATTGTTGAAAATCTTTATCTGGAAATCAGTGCAGACACGACATCTGCCCTTTGTACCCTCAAACCAAAGAAAGTAGATATCACCTCAGATTCTTGGTCTCAATCACTAACATTATCCTTTTTGGAAAGTGGATGAATAGGATTGGAGTTAGCTGTGAAGACCTGCACAACTGGATAAACTACCAAGATTCTCAGTCCATGCTCACATCTAAAAAAAAGATAAGGTCCACAAAGGCTGCAAGTCAAAATCTTCAAAAGGGCATTAAAACTTTTGACCAATAACTCCAAACACTGGCTTATGTCTCACACTCCTGTAAAGATATACCTGTGCAAGCATGCACATACGTATGAACAAAATTTTTAGAAGTCTGTACCTGTGAGCCCTGGATTCTTCTTGCTCATAGTGTGGTCCTTTGTGAATTTCACTCTCTGGTGAGCCTCAACACAGGCATCGCAGAGCCATTCAGCACACTCGACACAAAAGCTAGAGGACACAGCATTATCTTCACAGCTGGTACATACCTTGGGTAAAAAGGGGAATCAACAAGGGAAACGTCAGTTCACATTGAGACAACTTATCCTACTGGCAAACTTCCTTAATCTTACTAAAGAACATGCTTTTTGCAAAGAGGGCTTTCAATGTTCAGCATTGTGATATGCTTAGAAGACTTAATGTTGTAACAAATGCTGTAACTATTACATGATTTAGCATCTCCATGGTTATTTTAATGAAAAGAACCACCTCAACACAAGCAGAACATTTGTTACAAAGATACCATCTACCTAATATTTCTTGGAGGATTTCAGTTCTGAATCAAGTAAAAATTGATTCAATAGCTGGAGTGGTTTCTTTAAAAGATGCCATTGAAAATTCACTGTGGATACTGAAGATTGCAGACAATCCCCAATTTATAAACACCAATTTACGAGAAAGACCCCATATTATTCATTTTAAAGAACCAACATACAAACATTTTCTCATCCCTAGGACAACTAATTTATGTTGTACTTGTATTGTGCGTTGTTCCAATTCACGTACGGATGGACATATACAGCTTCTTAAGATGGAACCTACTTGTAATCCAGGGATTGCCATATTTTTAAAATGGCTTTATAGAAATCACATGACTGGTTAGAATTGCTTGCTTTACTATAGCCAGTGCTGGGGTGGGTTTTGAACAGTGACTGGCTTGGAGACGTTCTTGTTTTTATCAGTTGGAAGACAGCCTAAGACCAAGCTGCCCAGCTGATCTCTATCATTTCTGAAAATAAAACCCTCTTGCTGATCTCAAGGTGAAAACTATTTACATTTTCAAAAGATGATTGAAGGAATTTCTCTAGGTTATATTTCCTGAGCAAGCTACATGTGCAAGATTTCAGAAACAACTGTGGGCGATTGGTGAGTTCATCACAAGTGTCAGAACACACTGTCAGGGCTTCCAAAATCATTAATCACCAATCCCTTTAGGGCCAGCAAGCTGATGTTTGGGCCAGCAATTCAAGTGCTAACAGTTATGTGGCCCTTTTATATTATGACTGGCCAACTGCCCAATTCTGGAGGCATGAATTCTGTCCGGAAAAGCCCAACAGGAAGGTTGGTTGCTTGATAAACTTTAGATTAAACAGCTTCCTCCTCCACCTGCTGCTCTCACAGGATTCTGATCCCCCTACCACACAGATATCCTGCTCAATCCCACAGGACCAAAGCCCCTCAGTGGACTACCCCATCCCGTCACAAATCTCCAGCTGTGTCAACTTGCCAGCACCAAAACAGTGTCACATGGGAGAAAGTTTAGGAAGCACAGTTTATACATTTTGCTGTCACCTTCAAGAATAAACCATCTGCCATTTTGTTTTAAAACAGAAAGTCAAGCTAATTCATTTTCAGAGATTATTGTCTGTGTTTCCAAAGAATGTCTGCGTGCACATTTTCTTTGAGGTCAGTTACTGCAATCTACATTTACACTTCTATATTACTGACCTATGTGTGAAGCAATTATTGCATCTTCATCCAATAAGTTTCAATAATAAACCAATTACTTATTGTAGTTAAGAAACTTGCTTGATGCAATCGCCTAATTTTAGAACCTGATATAGGTAAGGTATTTCATTGGTCATCTTGGTATTATAAAAAAGTATTTTTGTTCAGTTTTGTAACCAACAGTACACTGGGACTAGAACAACAGTGCATTCCTCCTGACTCAGGTGTAACACACTGCAGATGATGAATGCTTTCTGCAGTGTTCTGATGAAGCTCAACCTCAGCTCAAGGAATAGTGCCTCATCATTTAATAACGTACTTTACAGCTTTTGAACAAACGGTATGATGAAAGGTATGAGATTGCATACACACTTATTTCCCAGAATGTGGATCTTAAACAAGTGCGCATATGAGTTTTGTCTATTTAATGGGAAGGGTTTAATTAACTAGGTCAGTCTTTTCAGAACTATGACTTTAAATCAGTATGTATCAGACAGCAGGTGACCAAAAGTCTCTTGCGGGGTTTTTGAATTTTTGTTTATATTTTGCGGTTTAATGACAAGAGGAGGAAATGATATGAAGCCATTAACTTGGCAGAAGTTAGATTGTTTTTTAAGATTACATTACAGTGTGGAAACAGGCCCTTCGGCCCAACAAGTCCACACCGACCCGCCGAAGTGCAACCCACCCATACCCCTACATTTACCCCTTACCTAACACTACGGGCAACTTAGCATGGCCAATTCACCTAACCTGCACATCTTTGGATTGTGGGAGGAAACCAGAGCACCCGGAGGAAACCCACGCAGACACGGGGAGAATGTGCAAACTCCACACAGGCAGTCGCCTGAGGCAGGAATTGAACCCGGGTCTCAGGCGCTGTGAGGCAGCAGTGCTAACCACTGTGCCACCGTGCCACCCACTAGTTAGGAGTAATTTTTTTTAATAATTTGTTAAAAACTAAATTTAGTTTAAAAGGAGACCTTGTTAAGAATAGCTTCCCCGAGAAAAAATTGTTCAGACTAGGTAAAGGAACAAATTGCGTCAGGGTAAAGGTTTCAGTTTGTGAAAGCTTTGAGACCAGGATTGCTCAGTTGGAACACTGCAGATTATTAAAGGACCAAGAAATCTGAGCTCTCAACTAATATTAGGCATGGGAGAAGGCCTCTCAGGATTGAATTGAGATGCAGTCAAATCAAAAATATGGATTTGATAAAACAAAAGTAAAACTATCTGGATTTTGATTAACTTTTTTTTCTTTATTCATGCATGGAATGAGGGCATACTGTGATGTTTGGAAGTAAATGGGATTTTCTTTTGCCAGGTGTTCAAAACCTTTCAAAGTGAGATACATTTAGATAGTGGAGGGTTCTGGTTATGCAGTGTATCAACCAATGGATACCTGAGTAGGCAGATTACAAGGTAACGCGCTGGATTTTCTTCCATTAATTCCTTCTTTGCTATTGCTTTGTCTTATCATTAAGAGATTGGGACCCAAAGTGTGATGCATGTTGATGGATGAGTTGTTGTTATTCTGAACAAATGGCAGCATTCTTCTCACTGTTGTTAAACAGTCCCCACCATACTTAGTAAAAGCTGAACTAACACAGCCAGATCAACTAGACAATGGTGGTCTTTTGATAGATGAGATCGTGCAGGCATGCAAACTGCTCAATGTACTCCAGAGACCACCTCCAATAGACATGAGCAGTGAACAGTTTAGCTAAACGAGAGTTTCATTTTGACAACATTCAAAGACAGGCTGGGCTTCTTGAATGCAGAATTGAAGGGATCAAGAGTGTTTGCAAATCAAGTGCAGAGTGGGAAAGGCACTGCAGTGATCCATGAGTTGTAATTCATGCATATCCATCATGGTTAATTTAGCATTGGCACAGAGGAGCCAAGGTTGGAGTTTTCTAACTTGACAGCATTTAACACTTGTATTGGAGAATAGTTACTATTGAAGGGTAGTCACGAGTCTAATGCATTCAACTTGACAGTCAGTTTCAGCACAGTGATTTGCTGTGAGAACAATGTGAACACCAGTTGGAGTGATATTGGTTTTTGAAAAAATGTGCAAGGATCAGTGGTGGGTCCACTGTTATCTGTCATTATGTAAACAATTTGGATGAGAATATAAGGTGTGGTTAGTAAGTTTATGGATGATACCAAAATTGGTGGTACAGTGGACAGTGAAGGATGTTATCTCAGTACAATGGATCTGGACCAACGAATGGGCTGAGGAATGGCAGATGGAGTTTAATTCAAATAAATGAGAGGTGTTGCATTTTGCTTGGACAAACCAGGGCAGGACTTTTCACAGTTAATGGTGATTCCTGAAGAAGGGCCTGTGCCCGAAACGTCGAATCTCCTGTTCCCTGGATGCTGCCTGACCTGCTGTGCTGTTCCAGCAGTTTAATTCAGATAAATGAGAGGTGTTGCATTTTGCTTGGACAAACCAGGGCAGGACTTTTCACAGTTAATGGTAGGGCCCTTAAATGGTAGTGGTCAAACTGAGAGACCTAGGTGTGCAAGTTCATAGTGCCTTGAAAGTGGTATCACAAGTAGACAACGGTGGTCAAGTCAGCATTTGGCATGCTTGCTTGCGTCGATCAGTTCATGCAGTACAGGAGTTGGGATGTCAGGCTGTGACTTAACAGGACATTGGTGAGGCCACATTTGGAGTACTGCATACAGTTCTGGTCATCCTGCTATAGGAAGGCTGTAATTAAACTAGAAAGGATACAAAAGAGATTTACAAGAATGCTACGGCAACTGGAAGATTGAGCTTTAAGAAGAGGCTAGATAGGTTGGGGCTTTTTTTCCCTGGAGCATAGGAGGTTGAAGGGTGACCTTTTAGAGGCTTTTTTTAAATAGAATTAAAAATCACACAACACCAGGTTATAGTCCAATAGGTTTAATTGGAAGCACACTAGCTTTCGGAGTGCCGCTCCTTCATCATGTGGCCCTTCGTCAGGAATCCAGACAGTAGCCCTTTGCCCCAACAAATCCACACCGACCCTCTGAAGAGTATCCCACCCAGACCCGTTCCCATACATTTAACATCTGATTAATGCACCAAACCTGCACATCCCTGAACACTATGGACAATGTTGTTGTGGTTCTGTTCGCCGAGCTGGAAATGTTTGTTGCAAACGTTTCGTGCCCTGTCTCGGTGACATCCTCAGTGCTTGGGAGCCTCCTGTGAAGCGCTTCTGTGGTGTTTCCTCCGGAATTTATAGTGGCCTGTCCCTGCCGCTTTCGGTGGTCAGGCCACTATAAATGCCGGAGGAAACACCACAGAAGCGCTTCACAGGAGGCTCCCAAGCACGGAGGATGTCACCTAGACAGGGGACGAAACGTTTGCAACAAAAACTTCCAGCTCGGCAAACAGAAACACAGCAACGAGCACCCGAGCTACAAATCCTCTCACAAA
>NC_057748.1:5070121-5122511 GCF_004010195.1 Chiloscyllium plagiosum
CCAGAGACCTGGGTTCAATTCCTGCCTCAGGCGACTGACTGTGTGGAGTTTGCACGTTCTCCCCGTGTCTGGGTGGATTTCCTCCGGGTGCTCCGGTTTCCTCCCACACTCCAAAAGATGTGCAGGTCAGGTGAATTGGCTGTGCTAAATTGCCCGTAGTGTTAGGTAAGGGGTAAATGTAGGGGTATGGGTGGGTTGCGCTTTGGCGGGTCGGTGTGGACTTGTTGGGCCGAAGGGCCTGTTTCCACACTGTAAGTAATCTAATCTAATCTAATCTATTCACCCAGAAGAAACCCATGCAGACACGAGGAGAATGTGCACCACACGCTGGAATTGAACTGGGATCCCTGTGAGGCAGCAGTGCTAACCACTGAGGGGCATAGATAGGGTGAACAGCCAAGGTCTTTTCTCCAGGATAGGGGAGGCCAAAACTAGAGGGCACAGGTTTAAGATAAGAGGGGAAAGATTTAAAATGGACCTGAGGGGCAATTTTTCATACTGAGGGTGGTTCGTACATGAAACGCACTGCCGGATAAGTGTTAGAGGTGGGTACAACCACAGCATTTTTTAAAAATTTGGATAGGTACATGGATAGGAAAAGCTTAGAGGAATATAGGTCAAACACAGGCAAATGAGACTAGTTTAGCTTAGGAAGCCTGGTCAGCATGGACAAGTTGGATCAAAGGGCTTATTTCCATACTCTTATCACTTTTGCGTTTGGGAAATTGGGAGTAATTTCACACCTCTTTGTCAGGAGTGTATCAGGAGATCTTTTACAGCCACCTGAGCTAGCAAGCTGGATCACACTTAATGTATCATGCAAAAGAGAGTACTTCCAACAGCGCAGCACTCTCTCGATACTGCACCACACTGTTAGCACAGACCTTTGTGCTCAAGTCCCAAAGTGAACTTCAAATGGTAACCATAAATGGCAATAAAATCAGACACCTAGAAAACAATACCCTCACTGTTGAAATGATGAAAGTCTAGAAGCATGTCCCATTTTGACCACATATGTCAACACCTGGATCAGTGTCAGGATATGAAAAAAAAAATCCTATACTAGACTGGAAACTCTTAGGACAAGGATAGCCAGCTTTCCATCAAGTATGTCCACATGAACCAGTTGCAACACATTGCTTGCTTCTGCTAGAACAGAAGAACCTGAAGGCATGGGTAGAGGGGCACGCATCAAAATTAGAGTTGGAGTAGAATATGCATAAAGATCAGTGAAAAATAAAATGTTCCAGATATGGTAGATCTAATGGAAGAGCCCAACTGTAAAAAGAAGTCCTAATCATTAGGTAATTTTTTCACATGACCAGCCAGTTACTGTGTCACAGGGAGCTTTCCCCATTAAGTTGAATTTACTCAAACTCCACGTGTCATTGGTTTTAAATGACATGGGAAGAGGCACGTAGCTCTTTGATTCAGTACTGAATCAGGTCTGTAATGGCTCTTGTGGCACAATGGTAGCATCCCTACCTCTGAAACAGGAGGCCCAGGTTCAAACCCCATGCTCCAGAGATATGTAATAATATCCTTGAATAGATCAATTAGAAAGTATCTGGAAACAGGTCCATCACAACCTTCAAAAAATTTTCAGTGAATTTGACTGTTCCCATCATCAATACTTAATTAAACATTGTTGCTCTGGGGTTTACCAAACTAAGCAGCACTTTGGATTTCCATAGCGCCCTTCTCAAACTCCGTTGAGTTATTTTTTATATTTATTCACGAGATGTGGCCTCCCAGGCTAGTTTACTGCCCACCCCCAATTGCCCAGTGGGCAACTAAGATTTAACTACATTGGTCTGAAGTCATGTAAGCCAAGGTAAGGGTGGTGGATTTTCTTTGCTAAAATTAGATAGATTTTTACAATCAACATGGCTGCCATCAGTCTTACTTTCAATTTTGATTTTTTAATTTAAATTTCACCATATGCCATACAAGGATTCAAACCCATGTCCCCACAATGTTAGTTATAAGTCCTGTGACAGTACCAGTGCACCAATGCTTTCCCTCAACCTGCCTGGTGCACACAAACCATATCTCCAGAGTGTTAGCCTGACCATTCTAGATTGGTACTCCAATGAAATTATTACTACAACTGTGCTTCCTCAAAGAGGTTCCAAAGTGTTTTAAGGACAATCAAGGATTTTGAAGGCACAGACATTGTTGCAACAGAGGAGCCCATCTCTGCAGTTCATGGGCTCTTGCTGTGCAATGAGATATGGTCAGATCACTTGTTTTTCTCCTTTAAATAGTCCTCAGTTTAGTATCTCACCCAAGAAACAGCATAAAATATATTTTTTAAAACACGCATTAGTGGAATAGCAAGATCTAACTATGAAGTTTGCATTAAATGTAGTGGAACCTTTAGGTGATGAGGGTAGATAATCAGCTGATCACTATGCTTCACAGTCGTCTCAGTTGCTGAATTATTGAACTGGGTTCAAATAAATTTGAAAAAACAGATCCTATTACAACACTGACAAATCTGTTCTTATTCTATTCATATCAGTGCTGCAACAGCCTTGTTTACAGACAAGTCTTTCTCAACCAAAAGACAGCAGTACAATTTGTGACACACCCACCTGGTTATAGGTTGGCATGACCATTATTTTGTGTGCCAATGCAGATTAATGGCAAAAAGCCAGGGAACAAATCATTTCCTACTTTTTGATGTGGTTTAACTGGATTGTTTTGACTCTACTTTTTACGCTGAAGGGAAACGTGAAATTATAGATTCCCTGTTGTGCAGATAGAGGCTATTTGGCCCATTCAGTCTGCATCAGCAGTCTGAAAAGCATCCCACCTAGACAAACCCACATTTATCATGGCTAGTCTAACTTCCCTACACATCCTTGGACACTACGCGCAATTGAGCATAGCCAATCTACCTAACTGCACATCTTTGGACTACGGGAGGAAACCACAGCACCCAGAGGAAACTCGAGCAGACACAGGGAGAATGTGTAAATTCCACACAGGCAGTCACCAGAGACTGGAATTGAACTAGGGTCCCTGCTAACCACTGTGCTGCAAGTTAAAGCTTAAGCATGTGTTTAGTGCCAAGTGTCACAAAGAGGGTTCATTTCCTTGTTTGCAAATTCTTGAAGTTAGTAGCAGTAATTTGGGTGATTTCCTAATCAGTTTGGGCCATCTATGTACTAGTGAGCCGCTGGAGAGGCCAAAAACATTTGAAACATTCAACTGGTGTACAGCCTCTCTTTAAAGTCAAGTTGTATTGACTTTACCAGAGGAGCTACAGTTCACTTCAAGCAGCACTCTGGTCAGAAGACAAGCAGCAAGTGCATTGGGAATTTACAGCACTTAAATAAATACTAAGATGAACAATGAAACCCCCAGCTCAGAATTCATAATCCCAATCGGCCCACAACTATAGTACTCAATTCAGCTTGTCTGGCTTGGCTACAACTTCAGTGATCTGCCTGACATTGCAGGTTGTGCAGTTTATCTCTTGCCTCACCCAATACTCAAACATGACAGCAATTAAGGGGTCTTAGCTCAATCCACAGGCCTGGAGTCAGCACTTCCAAAATGGAAAATAACCCCTAACTTACTCAGATGTATTCTGAAAAATAAAAGTCTCAAAAATCAGAGCAAAGAAGGAAACCACTTAAACCATCACCCAGGTGATGTACAAACTTTGATATATTTTGCCCTGTTACATGGGCATTTCAAAAAGAACAACACACAGACGTTTCAAATGGAGTTTTATTAAAGATAATCTTAATCTCCTGAGTTCACCATCAGTTGGGCAGCATCTGCAGAATAGTTACATTTGTTTTTATGTTTGACAAACAGTTGAGGTTAAGATATAAATACTTATTCCTAAATTTTAAGAAAACAACCAATAAAAAATATTTTAAATCGAACTTGACCTAAACAAAGTCACATTCCTGAACTGTCTACCAAAGAGTTTGCTGCTTAAGGTCAATGTTAAGCATCAGTTTCAGATCTGATTAAGGTAATCAATTTGTATTAAATACCATTAAAAAAAAAGCCAAAACTTGCATTTACATAGCACGTTTAACAAAGTATTTCACAGGAAGTTTGCGAAGCCACCTCAGAAGCAGTTGACCTGTACGTACAAGTGCATACAGGGAAAGGAGCTCAAATTCGATGTTCTGCAATCTGACGACATGGACACACAGAATGCACACCATTTTTTGACCTAGTGTCACTTTCACATGCTCTGCATACTCCAGTCGAGAGTGTGGTGCTGGAAAAGCACAGCAGCTCAGGCAGCAGAGGAGCAGGAGAATCGATGTTTCAGGCAAAAGCCCTTAATCATTCTCCAGCTCCTCGGATGCTGCCTTGCCTGCTGTGCTTTTCCAGCACCACATCTCTCAACTCTGATCTCCAGCATCTGCAGTCCTCACTTTCACTTCTGGATACTCCAGTGCTGATCTCCAATTGCTCTTGCCCGGTCCTGATCTGTCATCAATAGAATAAATCTCCCTTAGAGTGGCTCATGATAAATTGTATTTTTTAAAACTCATCTTCACTTTTTTTTGCCTTTGGCCCTGATGGTCTTTCCTTTTTTGGTTAGTTCCTATTTCTTTTCCTTTGGTTGTATTTTCTCTTCTCTTCATTTTTCTCATGCACTTGGATTCATTTGCATGTATTTTGGCAGGAATGGGGGGGGGGGGGGGGGAGTTATAAAAAAAAGAGTATACTGGGCACCAGTAGCATTTGCTTGGGCGGAAACAGACCTGATATTCCTTCAATTCATCCAGCTGTCACCTGAAGTTTCCGCATCACAAATAAAAGGGGTTTTCCCCTAAAATGGGGAAGCAACTGATCATATGTCAAAAGCAGCTCAAATTGAATCGGATTTCTGAAATGCAGAAGTAGGATTATTACTTCTTTAGTTAGACTAAAGGACAGTAAATAACAGGGGCTCCCCCAAAATAATGGGGAAATTCTTTTGGAGGTCCTTGGCCTGCAATTTAAAGGCAATGCACAACAAGCTTACAAGTGGGATTTTGAAATGCGACAGTATCAAGACTGGAGTCAGGTAGATACACCATAGTAACTAAAAGGATATGGGGGAGCAATTGTAGTGAGCTGATGGGGAAGAAATAAAACAGAAGCACTGAAATAAATCAGGGATGTATATTTTTGGAGAAGGCAAGGAAGAAAAAGGGTCTCCTACTTATGGGAAACATATGCATGGAGAAAACAAAATTGTGGTGCTGCTATAAAACAACTGTCACTAGGTAAAAGCAATGCAGCCACAGGATGACCAGTGACAGCCAAGCTGTCCAATCTACTTTCCAAATGTTCACACTTTACATTTCAAAACTGCAAGTGCAGGTTATGCCATAAACAGGACCAAGAGACATTACACATTCAGAATAAACTGACATAGGGATGACATTTGAGAAGAGTATTAGAACTTAAAAGTCAATTGACAAAACAATTGAAGAAAGATAGCTTGAGTGTTAATGATTTATTCAAATAGGTGCAACCAGCTTTGGCACGTGCAGACTTTTACTAAATTGAAGGTCTTTCTGTGTAGGACTTACAAGGTTAATGTGAAGCTAGTCATTAGGTTTCTAAAAAGTACAGATCTTTGAAAAGATTCCCACAACTGTAAAAGTGATCTCAAATCATTTTCAGCTCATTGGCCATACAGTCATGGGAGAGGAGATCGAGTGAAATAAAAGCCATATTACGGCAGGGAGATACTTTTCAGAGAAGGGTTGCTGAAACTGCCCAGAGAATAGCAAGTGTAGAAGGAAATAAATAATGCTTCCGTGTTGTATTGTTTTATTTGGTGAACTCAGTTTATTTAAAATGTTTAACTGAAACCACTCACTGCAATGAATTATTTGGCATTATAAAAGAGAGCTTTCATAATGCATGCTGAATTTAAAATTGGGACTCAGGCTTATGACGTTTTTAAATGTACTAGACTAGGTATCAAGCTGGCAAGGTCTGGAATAATTTGATATAAATAATACTACTCAGAGGATGTTAACCCCATCTTAATTATGTTCACCTTTCTATCACGAAGAAGCAACAATTGCAAAGTCTGATCAGTCAACTGGATTTTTTTGTGCACTCATTAAATTGGATGCCAGCTTTGAGGTGTTAGGAGTTATATGCTATAAATGAAACATCCTGAAATTGAGAATGTTAATGGCAAGCAAAACTAAAATAAAACCCAGTTTTAAATTCTTATCATTAGGTGACCAAAAGAATATTGAGACAGTTTGTTTTTAAGTGATGTTTCACATAGAAATAGTATAAAATTAAGTAAAACAGGAAATGTTATTTAACTCAAGAAGCTAAGAAAGTAAGTTAAAGTACTCTAGCTGTTAAAACACTGACTCTTTGTGGGGGCACTGCATGGTGAATTCTATTTGCCAAATATTGTGAAAGATTCTATACAAGGAGCTAACTGAAGATAATATACCCATTGAATGCATGTAGATAATCAGTCATTTAGGGATAATGTTACTCTTTGAAAAGTGCTGGCTTGAAACAAATGAAGAAAAAAAAATCTCTAAAATGAAATGGATGGATGTATTAATCAATTGTTTCACAAAAAATGGTTTGTTCAAGGAAATTGTTAGGGCTTTTAGCGGAGGGCAATCTCGCAATGATATGCTTTGTATAGACTATGGGGAAGTGCTTTTAAAATTGGATTACAAGTCTAGTGGTGCAAATTAACTGTTTCACTTAAAGAGGAAGGGACTCCATTACTTGTATTCTGGTATGTTTAATCAAATATGGATGGTGAGCCTTGAGTGGGGCTTCACTTGAGAACATACAAAACACTTGTGCTTGTAATGGCTCACTCTGCAAGAAATTGTAAGACTGAGTAAAGGTGAGCGTTCAAGAATGGAACAACTGATGTCAGATTAAACAGTCTGCAATTCCTGATTTTCTCTCTTTTCTTGAATAGCAGTTCTATAATTATTCACTTCCTCTCCATTTGGACTGTTCTAAAATCCATTGACGTTTAGAAAATCATAACCAGTGCTTTCAATATCTCCCATAACCGCCATGGCCAGGTAAAACCAGCCAAGTCAAGTTTGCTTTCTGTACTGTCAATGAATCAGTTGCAGGGACACATCAGGGCATAAAGCTGAAGGATTGGAAAGAAATTTTAGAATCTACCACTTGTGTTTTCTTCCACAGGATGCTTATTTAGCTCAATTTCAGTTTGCATCAGAAATAATAGCAACCATCCTACTTAGATAACATCAGCCAAAAAGCTGTGTAAGAACAAACTGCGCATTACAGGCTAACAGAAACTGCCTTTGGAAGTTTTCATAAAGTCGTACACTCTACCTGACTAACTTTCCTGTTCGAGCTGCTGTCCAATTCGCCAGTGTCCCTCAAAAAGTAATTCTCAATGATGTCCTTTATGTAACATTGCTGCCTGCATACTGGACAGCAAATGAGCCCTGAGAAAGAAAGACACACAATTCAGCAATTTTAAAAACAGGATTGCAAAATACAATAATTTAAAAACAAACTTTTTCCTAATCATTTCCGGTCAGCATCACAAGGACATGTGCTATGGTCAAAGAAACAGACAGTTCAAATGAGACATTACACAGATCTATCAACGGTTTCAATATGCTTTCAATATAAGTGAGTTCAGTTTAAAACTTTCACAGCAGTTAACTTGTCAAAGAGTCAAACTATTGATACAAAACCTCAGTCTCAAACATTTTTGACCTGTTCATGAAAAGTCTTCATGGCCTCTAAAAATGGTAGCATTTTTGGATAGAATTAATACATCTTAATAAATACTTTCCACACAGATTCCCAAATGCATATCCAGAAATAAACCATAATAAAGTCTCCAAGAATAACATCAGAAAAGTTAAAATTAGAGTAAGCAGACTTCAATTTTTTTTGTCTGTGTCTTAAAATGGAATTATGCAATTACTGAGTAACTTTGTGTTAGCAAAGATTTCAGCTTATTCACAGATGAGACTTTGGCACACCCATCCTACAAATGCTCCCCGCTGCCCCAAACTCTTCATGTATCAGTATCTGGCATGAGCGAGATGACAAAGATTTCCATTGCAGGTGATCAAAGAGGTTTCTTTGTTGGGAGTTTCTGTGATCTCTCAAGATCAGGAATACCTTGGGGATTACATGTAGAAATCTGCATTTATATCGTCCATGACATGGGCTATTGGTGTACCAAAGAAGATCTCAGATTAATGCATTTCTATTCCAAATATTGGATATCTATAGGAACCTAGGACTTAGGAGTAGTAAAAGCCTTTTGGCCCTTCAAATCTGTTCCATTATTCAAAAAGTCACAGCTGATCTGATTATGATACCAGCTGCTTTTTCCTGTCTGCACACCATAATGTTCAACTCTCTTCTCTTTCAAAAATCTAATTCAATTTAACCTTGAACAAAATTAAAGATTAACCTTCACTAACTTCATTGGAACAGAATATTACACTTTAACAACCCTCAGGGGAAAAAAACCTGTCAGAGATGTACAGCACAGAAACAGACCATTTGGTCCAACTTGTTCATGCTGACCAGATATCCGAACTTTAATAGAGTTCCATTTGCCAGCACTTGGCCCATATCCCTCTAAACCCTTCCTATTCATGTACCCATCCAGATGCCTTTTAAATGTTGTAATTGTATCAGCCTCCACCACTTCCTCTGGCAGTTTATTCCATGCACGCATCACTTTCTGTGTGAAAAAGTTACCCCTAGATCTCTTTTATATCTTTCCCCTCTCACCCTGAACCTATGTCCTCTAGTTCTGGACTCTTGAAAGGGAGATCTCATTATTTTTTAAAACTTTGTCTTAGTTTTAATCTTCCTTGACAAAAGGAAACATCTTCTTGATCTCATCTGGTACATGAGAGAATGTTTCAATAAGATCACCTCTTAATCTTATTGAATTGGCTACTGGAGGAAACAACCACACTCTTTGATGAAGAGCACATGAAAAGAAGCAGCGTGGAGGCCAATTAAAAATACCAAAAACTCTCAATTTCAGGTAGCAGCTCCAACACCTCTTGCTTCACCAGAATATTAATACATCCCTTTAATGCTGAAAGTGAGTTGTCAATTTAATCAACTTGATGAATCATCAGGTTTGCTGACATTGGTCTCCCATTTATACCATGAAATACAAAAATCCTATACCCTCAACTTCAGGATGGGACAATGGATTTCCTATTCAGTCCTCAACACATATTCTGATGGTGGTTGTTGTTGACGTCAATGATGAAGCACCAAAGTTCCAAGATTCTGTCTATGAAGCTAGAGTCCCTGAAAATCTTAATGTGGATACATATGTTGTCAAGGTTGAAGCTTTCGATGGAGATTCAGGTTTGGCATTCTAGATCTGGCATTCTAGTTTTAATCCTTTTCTTGTTTAGCTGGAGGGCAAATAAATCAAAATGAAAATAACAAATCGTTTTAGGGCAATATGGGAAAGTAAACAGTAATAAGTATTAAACAGTAACTATATAGGGATTATGGTCTTTTTTCAATTTCATGGACTATCATTTATGTTTGATTACTTTGATTAAATTACTTGTTATTCTAATAGGGGAGATAGTGATGTAATGATAACGTCATTGGACCAGTGATCTGGAACCCCTGGCTGATGTTCTAGGAACATGGGTTTGAAGCCCACCAGAAGGAAAATGCCGTTTTTGAATTCAATAAAAATCTGAAATTAGCGAAGGCCATCAACCACTGTCAATTGCTGTAAAAACCTATCTGGATAAACTATGTTGTTTAGGGAAGGAAATCTGTCATTCTTACTGATCTTCCAGTGATTCCAGACCCACAACACTGGTCAATTTGTTAAATGTACTATGTGCAATAAGGGTTGATCAATAAAAGAAAAGTTATCATATTCCTGCTGGATCCTAGGGCCGCTTACTCAGGAGAGAGAGACAACTGGTAGTGATTTAACCTGAGGGTCACCATGCCTTGGACAGTGGAAGAGGTCAAGAAGGAGAGTCTTTCATAGTAACCTCAGCCAGTGTAGGAATTGGACGCATGCTAGTAGCGTCACTCTGCATTGCAACCCAGCTTTCCGGCCAACTGAGCTAACCAATCCCCAAAGTAAAGTCACCAGTCGTACTGGACTACAGAGCTGCTCTCTTGTTAGAGAGGGATGACTGGTGGTCATTTACCCAGAAGGTCATATCATCTTAGGTGAGAGGAAAGGTTGAGAAAGAGGGTCCTTCATGGTAACCTCAGCCGTTGCAGGAATTGAACCCATGACTGTCCTCCAAGGCAAATTTCAGGATATGCAACAATGCAGAGCCACCAAGCAGATACTGATAGCCAAGTTTGGTACCAAGAGGAGGACCTCAACTGGGATCTTGGGTTCATGTCACACTACAGGTGACCCCACAAGCACACATACACGGACCTTCTCTCATACACACACACACACCGTCTCATAGGTATAAGCTCTGTCACACTCGCGCGCCCACACACACACTCTTCCACACACACACACACAAATCTGTGGGGCGAATTTACATTTGCAGATTTGTATTTGCACATACATTCTATTTTGTTCAAAAAGCACACAATCTGTATACAGTCCATGTGACATTTTATAAATTGCTACTTTGGAAATAGAACCAGTCTGACTCAAGGTTGGGATACAGACAGACTCTAACCTAATCTTTAATGCATTGTCTGAGCTGAGATGTCACCTCTCTCATTTTTTATACTGATAAAACTTTAAGTTGTCTTGGGACTGTGACTTGAAAGAAATTCTGGGATTTACAAATGAATCAATCGAATCCTGCCTTCCGATTCTAAGTGATTAAAGACTTAACAGCAATCTAGGTTTGTTCAATACATCACATCAGTTGTATGATACTTTGATCTTTTACTATAAATCCTGCGTCTTATGATCCTGCCCAACTAACTACATGATGAAGGAGCAGCACTCCGAAAGCTTGTACTTTCAAATAAACCTGTTCGACTATAACATGGTGTTGTATGAGTTTTAACCTTTGAATGCATTTTCAACCAAAACAAACAGGAGAGACATGTTTGCTTTGCAAATTGGGTTCTGATACAAGCTGGAGATAAAAAATTCTGACAGTCTCAAACCCAACCCCAATCAGTTTTTCTCAGGAGGCATACTGGTCACAAACACTTTAAGCAGGTATCATGACTTGATTTTAAAGAATTTTACTTGTAACTCTTAAAGGCTGGGTTTCCAGTGACTTAGGAATCAGAAGGCACCACAAGGTGCATCCATGAGGTAACTGTATTATGAACCAGAAGCAACAGGAATTTTCCCCTTGCTCCCAAATTTAACTTCACAGGCTCAATTATCAGATTTTTGATCTTTGAGTTCTCTGCTCCGCAATGATATCTCTGCTTTTAGCTGGGGTTACCATCTGTCCACCATTAAGTTTGCTCTCTTTACAGCCCAAATAATTGAAGTGGAATTTAGGGGCATATGGGAGGCATTTGGTGAAGAAAAGCAGGATTCCCACTGCCTGATGCCTGCCTTGTTGTAAGAACATAAGAACATGAGAAATGAGAATAGAAGTCAATCATTTGTCCCTATGGCCCAGCTCTGCTGTTCATTGTGATCATGGCTGACTTCCATTTTCCTGCCTGTTGCCTAAATCCTTTGATTCCCTGAAAAATCAAAATCTATCTATTCCAGTCTTAAATAGGTTTAAAAATGGGGCATCCATAATTCGCTGGGGTAGATAATATAAAGAATTAAAATTCCGGGAGAAGACATTTTTCCTGTTCAATTTTGAATGATAGACCCCTTATCCTCAGGTCCTGCCCCATGTTTCTCCATTCATCAGGCAGGGGTAGCAATCTGTCAGTGTTTGTCATGTCAGGCCCCTTTTTTATGGAATCATCTCTCATAACTGAAGGAGGAGTGATATAAAAGAGACCTAAGGGGCAACTGTTTCACGCAGAGGATGGTACGTGTATGGAATGAGCTGCAAGAGAATGTGGTGGAGGCTGGTACAATCGCAACATTTAAGAGGCATTTGGATGGGCATATGAATAGCAAGGGTTTGGAGGGATATGGGCTGGGTGCTGGCAGGTGGGACTAGATTGGGTTGAGATATCTGGCCGGCATGGACTGGTTGGACCGAAGGGTCTGTGTCCATGCTGTACATCTCTATGACTCTAAGTAAATCTTATGATTGAGTGTGTCCTGTGTACTGCGCAATTCTCTCAAAAGTGAATAAACTATCTTGCACGGATAAATTTGTGCAATTCACTGAAAGCCATCCAAGCTAGCTCCAGAGGCATTAGTTGCAGTCCATTCCAAATGCTCCTTCCTACAAGAAAAATCTCCCTTCTGGTGGATTTCACTTCAAGGTGGGATATTACCCCATTTGCGGTGCAGTGGCTTTGACAGAGCTCTCTCCACTGAAGTTTGATTTTGGGTAATCCAAGATGGAAGACGGGAAAAAATTGTGGCTGTCAGAGCTGCTTCTTTTTTGAGGTACCTTCAGTGTTGGACCAGATTTCCTCAAATTCTCGGAGCAATAATTACTGTTTTGTAAAATGTTGCATTGTTTTGAAAATTTGGGGAAATAAACATTGAAACAACAGCACTTTAAAAAGGAGGAAGAGTGACAGTATGGGCGGTGATGCAAAAGGAAAAAGAAATCTACACTGCTGTCTGGTTTCAAGTACCTATGGACATCTAAGAAAAATAAACAAACAGCGAAAAATCACAGCTGACCTTGGAGAAACCTGTGTGTGGGAGCTCACAGCAAGGGAGCAGCTAAGGGTTCAAGTCTATCCTTACTGTTTTACTTTTGTAAATCTACAATAGTGAATAGAGTGGATTTTTTGTTCAATTAAATGTTGTTAATGCGCTTTCACGTGAAGCGATGGAGGCTGGTACAACTACAATTACCACATTTAAAAGGCATCTGAATGGGTTTTTGAATAAGAAAGGTTTAGATCGATTTGGGTCAAATGGGACTAGATTTATTTAGGATATCTGGTCAGCACAGACAAGTTGGACCGAAGTGTCTATTTCTGTGCTGCGTATTTCTATAATCTATTTGCCATACAATATTCCATTACGTCCACACTTCTGGCAGAAATCATCTTATGAAGGGGTAATTTAAGTCCTCTGCTCAATGGTAATACCAGACAGCATCACTTTTACATCTCCAAGCTCCAGTCAAAACTGTAGAGCAATTCCAATGATCCAACAAATTCCAATTCTGTTTCCAATATTAAATAACAACATTTGCACAACTACAATATGACATCAAATGAAGCCTGGAATTATGTTTGTATGTTCTAGTTCAATTATCCATGCCCTATAACAATTCTTCACTTGAAGGTCACTTTTTGTCTTTATGTGCTTTGCAAATGCCACAGAACATCAGCATTAGATTAGATTCCCTACAGTATGGAAACAGGCCCTTCGGCCCAACATGTCCACACCAGCCCTCTGAAGAGTAACCCACCCAGACCCATTCCCCTACAATTACCCCTGACTAACACTATGGCCAATTTAGCATGGCCAGTTCACCTGACCTGTACGTCTTTGGATTGTGGGAGGAAACTAGAGCACCGGGAGGAAACCCACGCAGACACAGGGAGAATGTACAAACTCCACACAGACAGTGGCCAGAGGCTGGAATTGAACCCAATACCCTGACACTGTGAGGCAGCAGTGCTAGCCACTGAGCCACCTTTAACTTTTTAGTAACAACTAACATCAAAACATTTAAACTTGAGTCTGAAACATTTACCAAGTGGTTTGGGACATTTTACCACATTAAAGATGCTACAGAAATCTCAAAACCCAAAACATTTCTATCATTACTGCAACTTGCAAATCAGATTGAGCCAGCACTGTGGACTAAAGATGACAGAGACTCTTTCAGGCTTGATTTCAAAAAGGATAATGGCCAGAACTGATGTAAACCTGTACTACACGGATCTTCCAACGGACAACAGGAAATCCTAGATGTTCAAGTTTACTGCAGTATTCTCCAACTACAACTTTTCTTTAAGTTGCAGGAAAGACATGCTGGTTAGTAAGGGTACCAGCTGGCACTTGTTATTTTATTCAAATTAGCTTCACTGCAGTCTGCTTCACTTCTCCCTACCATGTCTTAGAGCGATCAAAGGTTGCCTCAAATCGGATAACACCGATTAAATTCTGCAACATGCACCAAACATTTCAGTCAAGAGACCAGGATAAATGGAAAACAGAAAACTGCTTAAACTGAACCAACACATCTGTTGGCTAATTCTAATATAGACACTGTGCAATTCAAACTTTGCTAAAATAAATGCACTTCTGTGGAGCACTGCATTTCCTAAAACAGTCCACCCACTCTGTACACAACTCCATGTACTCAATACTCAAGCTAAGTGATTATAGAGAATCTAAAATGAATGAGCATTTAATATAACTGGACAGCAAATGCAATGTCAATTTTCTTCCAAAGAATATTAAAAATGCAGTTAATTCCAAGAAAGAGTACAAGAGTTCCAATGCATACACTAATGCTCACTGTGCTACTGCTATCTGAAACATGGAACGCACAAAAAATGATGGGGAGCAGAGTGTCATTGTTTTATCCAGCAACAGCTGGTGATTTGTCCATTCTTTAAACCACAAAAGGATATTTACACTGAAGTAAAGAAACTTAAAAGCTTTTCCATGTTATATATGTGCACACTATCACTGAATTCAAATGTCTCATGTTCAGCGTTAGGGCAAGGGAATGGCAGTGACTTGAAAAAGATATATTTCAGATTGTAGAAAGTAGCAGATAACTGTGTAGCAACAAGTCCCATATTTATTGTTGAGGTAGTTTTTGCTTGTCAACCATACCACTTACCTTGGAAGATCCATAGTCAATAAGTATGCTCAAATAAGTTTTAAAATGCTCTTTTTCTGACAAGTTGGCCAATGTAACAGCAAGTGTAGCACTTGCTGTATGTGCCTTCTAGAGTGGAGCAAAGTCCTACAAGTAGCAACACAACAATGCTAGCTGTTGGCTGAGGAGATAAATATTGGCCAGAACTTAGAGGGAAGTTCCCTGCTCTCTGAAATATCACTCAAGGGTCTTTTTATTTCCATTTAACTAGGACAGATGGAATCTTGGTTTACCATTTTATCTAAACAACAAGAGCACTACCTCAATGGGATAACATGCTCAGGTATCTAGAGTAGTCTATAACAATCTAGTTCAAACTTTTAGGACTCAATGATATAAATACACATCACAGAAATGCAAACAGCTTAAACAGAGTGCCTCTAGATGACAGGGATTAAAAGATAAATGCATTTAAATACTAAAAGTTTTTCCATATACTGTATAGTGTTTATTAATGCTTTTAAATCAGAGAGTGTGGCTATCAAATGTTCCTATGCAGAAGACACCAACTAAACTGATAAAGGTCAAGTACCCAATTTTTTTTTTAAATTAGAAATTTCAGTTATTCCATGCTGGAAATATAGAATAATAGATACACAAGCACAGAAACAAAATTGCAAGTTTTCAAAATATCACTGGCAATGAGTATTGCCCCGAGATACAAAACTAACTAAACCAACCCAGATTCCCCACACATTTCCATTTGAAAAAAATGCTGTTTAAAACCCTCATCAAATCTAACGCTCTATGCTCATGTGTTCTGATTGAATAGGGCTCCTATCTGGTCTAAGGGATTTCCTTGTGTATATTTAAGGCCGAGATAGATTCTTGATCATGAGGGGATTCAAGGGTTACAAGTAAAGGGCAGGCAAGTGGATGTGAGAAATGTCAGATCAGCCACGATCCTGAATGGCTGCACAGGCTTGAGGAGCCCAATCCCGTTCCTATTTCTTGTGGACTTCTATAAATAGTTCACATAATTCATATCCAATACATTTTTCAACAGAACTGGAGTTAAAAGGCAAAGATATACTCACTGATATCAATCAGAATAATTAACAGATGTGCTAATATACCAATACAGTCTGAACATAGAAGCTGCTAAATCTTAGTTAATGAAAACTAGTTGGGTTTTCATGTTATTGCTGATGACCAGAAATATTATTCCTGTTACTGTGCCTGCTTTCAGCATCTTTGGCTGTTTTCTTGATGAATCTGCCTTGATCATAAAGTAGGAACTGGGGTTGTCCACTCATGACCATAGTATTCAGCTCTAATCACAGCTCCTCAATGAAACAATCTGTACAGGGATGCAGCAAGACCACTCAATGTTAAGACATGATTTTTCTTTTAATTCACTTGTGGGTCCTGGGCTAGTCCATAGCTGGCCTTTAGGTTATGTTGGTGAACTGCTTTCTCAAACATCGACTGTCCATGTGGTGTGGGTATATTCACAGTGCTAGGAGGGAGAGAGTTCCAGGATTTTGTCCCAGTGACACAGAAGGAACATTGGAATATTTATAAGCCAAGATGGAGAGTGGCTTGGAGGGCATCTTGCAGGGGGTGGTGTTTCTATGTATCTGCTGCCATTGTCCTTCTAAACGGAAGTATTTGTGGGTTCAAGCCCATGAATAGTAAGTAACCTTCATAACCATTTCATCTTACGATATCAGCTCTTGCCTTTCGACTTCCCAAATCCTACCCTTTAATTAAAAGGCACAAGTCATGAAAGTGATGGAATATCCCCCACATGAACAAATGCAGCTCTACCAAAACTGAAGAAACTCAACACCATTAGAACCAATGAATTCACTTAATTCAATGTAATCAACTCATCAAAACATTCTCGACATACACCAGGGTATCATACCTGCACTACGTATCATTTATAGACGCATCATCAACTTGCCAAGGCTTCTTAGACAACACCCCTTGAACCTGTGCTCTCGTGCTTAGACGAGGGTGGTCAGAGCAAGAGCATGGGAGCCCAATTATTTCAGACTCACACAGCTTCCTGACCTGGAAATATAACACTGCTCCTACATTACTGCGGAGTCCTGCACTACGTATCATTTATAGGCACATCAACAACTTGCCAAGGCTTCTTAGACAACACCCCTTGAACCTGTGCTCTCTTGTGCTTAGACGAGGGTGGTCAGCAAGAGCATGGGAGCCCAATTATTTCAGACTCACACAGCTTCCTGACCTGGAAATATAACACTGCTCCTACATTACTGCGGAGTCAAAATTTTGCTACACACTCTGCAACAGCACTTTCACTATTAAGATTGCAGCAATTCAGGAAAGCAGCTAATTAATGAATGCAATGAGGACTAGGCTCTTCACCACAGTTATGAAATCCCTCTTCACAACCAACCCCAATCAGGATGGTCTGAGGTCTTCCCACTTCAGCCTTGAAAGAGAAGCCTGAACAGTGCCCAGGCTGCCACCATCCTCCTTTGCCTGGTTCCTTCTCATTTTGAAGCTTCTCCTTTAACTTGTATCACTTTTCTGACTTGTATAAAGGATGTGGCCACAGGTACTCACATGGATCCCAGTTATGCCTGTTGCTTTGCAGTAGAACATTCCTACTTTGTCTGTAATTCTCTCTGTTACATCACTGATAGTGTTGCTTTCAACTCTTGTTTAGTAAGCTTCATATTGACAGGTAGGAGAGATCACATTCAGAGTGACAGACAGCTTGAGTGAGTGTACAGTCAGAGGCAGCACAGGGAAAAGGCACTTTATGCTTGCTTTTGTTTTTAAGCTGATAGTTCGTAAGGATTTTTTTTATAAACAGGATAAATTGAAGCCCAGGATCACGGGCCCAGTACAAAAGAATGATATTGCAGGTATTCATTAGTTTGAGATAGCTACTAATTCAACTATTATAGGTTACTTTCAGATTTAGAATTAACAGGCTACCAACTAAAAGAACAGTATGAAATTTTTAAGAAGCAAATTAAGAACTAAACAAATAAAATAGATATGCTGGCCCAGGTGGTGTATTGTAATGACATAATATGGAAGCTGTTGGACCCTATTGTGGTTCATAATGAACACATCTGTAGCAAATGTCAGCTCCTTGAGGAACTCCAGCTCAGAGGTGATGAGCTAGAGGCAGAGCTTTGAATACTATGAGACACAGTGTGGAGGGAGAGGAGTTTCCTGGACACTGTTTCAGGAGGCAGTCACAGCCCTTAGATTAATGACCTCGAATTCAGTCAGTAGTCAGGGAGAGGAGGGTGGGATTACCAGTGAGGTAGATAGAGGGATCCTATAGGTAGTCCTGAAGGAGTCCCAGTCCCTGAGCATGTATAACAGGTTTGAGGTTATTTCACCCTGTGTGGATGAAAGCGGGGACTGTATGGAGGATTAACAAATTAACCATAGTACTGTGGTACAGGAAACCATTCAAGAGATGGAACAAACTAAAATATGTATCTGTAACCCGGGATAGTTAAAAGTTAAAAATCGTAACGCCAGGTTATAGTCCAACAGGTTTATTTGGAAGTATCAACCCATTCTAAAAGATGAAAGATTTTACAGTAATCTAGGCTGTTCAATATATCATTTCAATTGAATGACACTGTAACCTTTCGCTTTAAATTCTGTGTCTTATAATCCTGCGCCACAGCTACCTGAAGATGGAACAGCTCTCCGAAAGCTAGTGCAGGTACACAATCCTTTATCAGAAACCTTTGGGCCAGCTAGACTTTGGAATTTTCAAATTTCGGAATAAGTGACAGTTTAACGGTGAAATAAAAGAAACTTACCAAACCGCAGACACACCTATGACTACCACGAGCCCAGAGACAGAACTGACGCCTGCCAGTGGTGGCAGGCCACCAGGTCACGAGTGACATGGGTTGACTGTGGAGTTGGATTAACTGTTTGCATACCAAACAACATTACAGAGAAAAAAATCTTCATGAAGAAACCTCGGATTTCGGATAAAGGATTGTGTACCTGTATGTCCAAATAAATCTGTTGGACTATAACCTGGTATTGTGTGACTGTTAATTTTGTCCACCCCAGTCCAACACAGAGATAGTATAGTCAGGAAAATAGCAACTATTCTCTTTAGCCAGGATTGAGGGTCCCGAAGGCTGTGTTGCCTGCCTGGTGCCCTGATTCAGGGTCTTTCACCTAGGCTGCAGACAAACTTGGACCTATTCATCATCAATGTCTCCTCTACTACCATTAGCACACCCTTTGCCTTTTGCCCTGGGCACCCTCATCATCTGTCCCACTTGCACCACTCAATATGCACCAATTTTGTCAATAGCATAGAAACCATTTTTCCAGCCCCCTTCTGTTCTGAATGAGATTCATATTGGGCTCAAACTGTTAACTGTTTCTCTTTCCAAATATGCTGCCAAACTTGCTGAGTTTCTCCAGTATTTTGTATTTATTTCAAACCACAAGGATGCACAGTACTTTGTTTTTAACATTCACCGACTGAATGTTTGATAGCCCTGATGGTGCATACAATTGTCTCCATTGGCAGTAGCCCTGTAAAATATTTTAAAAATCACAATAACCGGGCATAAATCAGAGTGCAGTTTTTCCCCAGCTCATACATACATGAAAATGCAACTTTACAGTTTGGAGACTAATGTGATTTGTAAGCTAGAACCGCACTGCCGAGGAGGTTAGATCACATTGGAATAAAAGCTGCCTTGATAGGCCAACTGATGCCAGAAATCCAGAGGAGTACAGAAGGAATTGCATTTAGCTCAAAATAAGGAGCCGACTGGGAATGCAGCTTTATACGGAGCTCTGCTACATTCTGTATTATGTTAATTCACACAGCTGCAATTCAATTACCTAACATATGCTGTCTCAACTGATCAACCGCTAAAATCAACAGGATGATCTGTGTCAATTAGTTACATGAGTTGGAAATAAATCTCATGCGTCAATGCACCAGATAAAGCTAACAGTATGAGCTACGTGTAGCTCCAGATCAAACCTTCACTGGTTTTCACAGGTCTTCAAGGTTTAAGGTTCTGACATCCAAGCAAATGAACACAGCAGGAATTAAACTCTGCATTTCTTCTGTTCTTTCTTGACATTGAAAAGTGTTCACTATTAAATAGAATCAACGTGGAAGGATATCACGTTCAGGAAGAAATGAACAGAAATTTGAAAATCAGCAGATTATTCTACCCCTCTTCTCTGTATTTGGACAGGAACAGTTTGTAACCAAACGTAGCAAGACTTCTTTGTTTACACAAAAAGCTTTTAGGTTGACTTCAGCTGGAATGAAAACAGGAACAGCTTTGTTTTTAATTTCTTAAGTAGGAAAAGAAAGGTTCCAACTCCTGACCAATATCATCCACTGGAACCTGTGGGAAACGCTGGGTGAGCATTGGCATCCCATCAGCATCGACGGCTGGTCAGCCCATCAATCAATGTGAATAGAAGCGACTTTGGCAAGCCACTTAATCTGTGGGTCTTGTGCAAGCAGAAAACCCTCTGGTTTAGGAGAGGAGGAAGAGATGGAAAACTGGCAGGGTTTGGGGTGTTAATACAAGCACTAACATATCAAAGTCAGGCAATGGGATAATCCTTAAAACTGTACAAATGGACAAGTCTAAAACTGGAAAGCTAGCTACACATTGCTATTAATTGCTTCGAAAAGGCACACAGGCAATGGTAATTAAAACCAAGGTTATTGCATCTGCCTAACTGCACACTTCATTACACGTACACACCTGCTACCTGTGATTAGAAAATTCAATGCAGGAAGAGGGAAGAGAAAAGTGGTTCAAAGACATTTCTGGGTTAATGAACATTATATTCTTTTACCACAGAATGCAATACATGAATATTTAGAACACTTTGTATGTAACATAGTAACATGCACATAAATAATTTGCAGAATGAGGGAATTATCTTATTAGGAAAAGTTGGAAGCTGTGCAGTTTGTATTCATTGGCATTTAGAAGAACAAGGAGCAATCTTATTGAAACATACAAGATCATGAAGGGACTCGACAGTGTGAATGCTGAAAGGACATTACCTTTCACGGGAGAAATCTGAACTAAGGGACACAGTTTAAACAAAAATGGGATTTTCAATTCAAGAACGTCATGAGGATTTCTTTTCCTGATGGTCTCTTTCCTGAGTGTGGTGGAGTCAGTGTCACTGATTACTTTAAGGCAGATAGATTGACTTCTTGTTGGTCAAGAATAAGAGTATCAGACATAGAAACAAAGTGGAATGAGGCCACAATGAGATCAGACATTATCGAATAAAGCAGGCTCAAAGGGGGCCAAGTGGCCTACCCCTGTTCCAGATTCCTATTTTCCCCCGAATGCTCGACAATGTGGTAGTCAGTAGACACATCTGAATAAAACAAATTGGAGGAGCAAATCAATGCTCGCTTAAAAAGGCAGGTTTTAGGAAAGATTTTGATGAAGGAAGGCGATCTGCAGAGGCAACGCTGTTTAGTTAAAGTTCCAGATCACGGAACTTAAGTCAAAGGCAAGGACACTGACGAGGCACAAGGTGGAAGAGCTGTTGTCCAAAAGGCCAGAGTCAGGAACAATGGGGTTAAGGAGAGGTGGAGGACAGAGACAGGGACAGATTTAAATCCAGGAAAAGGATATAAACTGCAAATAATAAAACATGAAGTACTGGAAATACTCAGCAAGTCCAGCAGCATGTGTAAACCGAGAAAGAATTAACGGTTGAAGTCGAATATGACTCTTCAGATTTCTGGGATCATACTTGTGCTGTTAAACCCGGCTCTCTCTCCTCAGATGCTGTCAAACCTGTTTTTTTTAAACAACTGCAAATATCGAGGGGAACGATGCAAACCAACAGTCCAGTGGTGTATGGAGTAGTCTACAGATATTATATGGCCACAGTTTGAATGACCTGAACCTAGTGGAGCACGGAAGAGTGACTCAGTATCAGAACAGTTCAGCGTGAAGAGATGACTAAGTGGATGGTGCACACAGATAACCAATGACAGTGAGCAGTCACGTTGCACAACCTTTTTCAGCAATATTGAACAAATAATAGTATACCACATAACATCCCATAAACAGGAATTTTATAAACTGAGAAAGCTTCCGGAATGCTGTCAAGTATACAATAGCGAGGTCACCAAGGCTCAGACATATGCTTTAAAAACTGATTTTATTTTATATACACACGTGCATCAATATGCTATGCTAGGTCCAGAGTTTAAAATAATTCAACTTTAATCAATTATATTAAAAGAGCTCATAAAACCTCTGGCACACATGATATTGTGGTCCCAGCGTGCTGAGCCAAAATATCTCAGTTGGGAGAGCATTAAATTGAAGATCTGCAGATCCTTGGTTCAATTCTGCATTTTGTAGGGTTCCTGTGGCATAATAGTAGTCTCTCTACTCTTGGACTAAGAGGCCTGGGTTCAATTCTCACCTGTCATGGAGATCTGACATGACTTCCAAACAGGTTAAAACCCTACACTAAGGCCACACAGCTGTCATCAAAGCAGTTGATAGAAATGCTTGTGTCTAGACTCTGTGCAGTAGCAACAAACTCAAACTCTACGTTGCTGTGCAAGACACTTTTTTCACACTAAGAATCAGTGCTATCTTTGCAATAGCTCGGGTGTGTTTAAGCATTCAACTGTTTCAGTAACGATTGTAAATAATGCCTATTACAACAACCAGCAGCCACAATCCTCTGGCACTAAGGCAAATGCTTATATCCTTCCAAAGACATACAAGGAGTGGACAGCATCCAGCGACAAAAGGCAGGCTGCAGAAACAGAACCACATAATGGTCAAGTTGCCAAATATTTTATTACGGTATCTTAAAAAGTCGTACTGTCATGCATGCTTGGATAGGAAAACTTTTAAACAAATAAAACAGCATCAAACCAGTGACCAAGATAAGAAAATCAACATTTTAAAAGTCTGAGATAAGCATGCCCAACTCCAAACCAGCAATTTAACCTAATTTAACATTGTAAATTTCTGAACACTTGGCAACATTTTTGACACATCCTGACTCTAATTCTACATCATCTCCTTTGTCTGCTTTCACCTCCTATCTACCCTGGCCCACAAAGTCCCAAGTTCTAATTTTGCTGGCATAAAGTACCGTAGTGCTACTGGACCATATGGCTGCTCTCTCATTGGAGAGTGACAACTAGTAGTGGGTTAACCCAAGAATCACTATGCCTCATGCAAAGGAAGAGGTCAAGGAGAGTCCTTCAAGGTAACCTCAGCTGGTGTGGGAACTGAACTCACTGTTGTTGGTGTATTCTGAATGGCAAACCAGCGAACTGAGATAACTGTGCTGCTTCTCCTCCTCCTCCTTCCCCCCACCCCCCGCCACACCCAGTTATAGCATACGCATGGCTCAATTTCCAAATAAATTGAAATGCCTGTCCTAGGCTTCAAATCTTGTCAGTTTTACCCTGAATTATCTTGGCTACATCCTGCAATCTGTCCTTCTCTTCAGATCTCCAAGTCACCTTTGGTGCGACAATTGAATTAATTATTGGTACATTGACTCCAACTCTATTTCCTGCTCGAGAACACGCGGAACACTTTTCACTGCATCTCAGTATAGGTGACACCAATAAATCAAGTTAAATCTTAAATCAAGTTAAATCATCGCTCTGAGCCCATTTCCAGCTTGAAATTCTACTTAAATGAATCTGACAAATTCTCCTATCTTAGCTCACCATCCATCCTTCCTTTGTTGCGTTTCTGATCCTTGGGATGTTTTCGACATTAAACGGATTGCGTAAAAGCAAATAATAGACAAGTCCACCCCATCTGGGAGATGCTTACAGCATTTATCAATGATGAGCAAAACAATGACAGTCGCTCCAAGAAATAAATCTCAAAGAACTTTTGTCTGGAATGGTTCTGTCACAAATCAATTATTCCAAGATCAATGCAATAAAACTGTACAAGACAGGGTCTTTTCCCTGGGGTAGGGGAGTCCAGAACTAAAAGGCATAAGTTTAGGGTGAGAGGGGAAAGATTTAAAAGGGACCTAAAGAGCAACTTTTTCCACAGAGGATGGTGCATGTATGGAATGAGCTGCCAGATGGTCTGGTGGAGGTTGGTACAATTACAACATTTAAAAGGCATCAGGGTACATGAATAGGTAGAGTTTAAAGGGATATGGGCCAAGTGCTGGCAAATCGGACTAGATTAATTTAGGCTATCTGGTCAGCATGGACGAGTTGGACTGAATGGTCTGTTTCCGTGCTGTACACCTCTACAACTCTATGACTACTACAACAATGCCTCGCAGGAGGAGATGCATCCTAACAATGCTGGGAACTAAGTATTCCCTCTGATGAGGAAAAGAAGTTAAATGGAGATCTTGTAGGGTTTTTTTTCCAGACTTCTCAGCAGCTTGGACTAAAAGAATTACAGGTGCATATCACAGAATTGTTAACGTTCTGATTGAGATTACAAATTTAGTCTGTGGCTCAGGAAACAAGACCCTAATGTTTCTGGAATTGTAGCATTATCCCTAAATTGCTTTAATCTATAAATATTTGTAACATGCTCTATGCTCATTCTCTTCTCATATCCTCCAGCTATATATAAATACATCCTGCAATATTGTCATTAGAGAATTCTTCGTTCTTCATTACCCACATCATTCACCTTATTAATTATTGGGCTCCACGTGCATCTTTTACAACCCTGCACATCTGAAGAACTGTATTTTTCAAACTTAAAGAACAAATGTACCAAGAAATGTACATTTTCTAATGAGGAAAATAATTTTGAGAGTCCACTGATGTTTCTTTTTTAAAAAATAGTGATTATGACTACAGTTATGAAGTTATACTAATTATAAAGTAACTAATCAATATCACACAAGCAGAGCAAGAGGTCCACCTGTCATCATGTCTAAGAATGAAAAACAAAATAGCAAAGAGTTTGATTTCTGTTTCAATCTAACAAGTCCAATAGCCATAAGGTGCCTTCAGTTGCGCCTCTAGCAAATATCTTTCATTTAATGACCCCTCTTTTCTTGTATCAGCGAGATAGTTTGACAGCTCTTCCCACATGCAAATACCCTCACAGCCTTACATAGCTCCTTGGTTGTGTTAAATGTGACAGTCTCTTTTTCTGATCATTTATGCAAATTGAATCAAGAGTCCCAAGATAGGTTCTCGAGGATTGTTACTTAGTATATGACCCCATTACAGGATTATTTAGCTTACTTTTTTTATATCAACCTGTTTATATATGTTAACATACACGTACATACGTAGGTGAGGCTTGTCAATGACTTGGCAAAGATTAATGGGCTTGCAACTGTCTAAGCTTATCTTGTGACTTTTGATTTTAGAAAATAAACATGTTGACTCGTTTCAAGTCCAGTGTTTTCATCAGTTCTACATAAATATCATATGTACCTGAGGAATTTTATTTCAGTCTATCTTGGATCTAAATCAAATACATTAAAAATCATTAAATATACTTGTAGTGCCTGCCATGACAAAGTAGCATGTTGCTAATATATTCTTTGGTAAATACACCTAGGGAGTAATCATGTTAGTGTACTGACCATGTTCAGTAAAACTGCACTTTCAACTCTGGTTACATTTTTATGGAATTGATTTTTTCCCTCCAATAATCCTATCACAACTTTGGAAATCTGAAAGTGGTTTTACATTTAACTAGATATGCAACTACATTTACATGAAGTGCACCTATCCAGGAACATGCGTAGTAACTTTAGAAGATGCCTTGCACTACCAGGAAGTTAACCTAAGAAATAATACGATGCTCATAACCTCCTCGAGCCCAATCTGCTGTTCATATTGACCTTCTATTTCAACTTCACTTTCCTGCCAGATCCACACATCTGTTCACTCCCTTAAAAGAGTTCAAAAGAAATCAAACTTGAACAAACTCATTGATTCAGCTTTCATAGCCCCCTGGGGTAAAGAGAACCAAAAATTGACAACTCTGAGTAAAGAAACGTCTCCTTTTAGTCCCAAATGGCCAATACCCAATTCTGAAACTATGACCCCCTTAAGTTCTTGACTTTGCAACCAGGAGAAGCATCCAGCTGATCTTGAATAGTATACATTTTAATGAGATCACCTTCCTTTCTTCCAACCTCCAGATGGACAGGCCCATTTTACCCACTCAATCTCTTTTCTTCAGGCAACCCTCCCATCTTTGTAATTAATGTAGTGAATTTTCACTGCATTCCATTGAAGACAAGTCTGCACAGCCTGAAATAAGATGACCAAAACTGCAAGCAGTCCTACATGGATGTATTCACCAAAACCCCACATAATTTCAATATGCCTTCCTTACTCCTTAATGAAAGCAAATAGGAAGAGTAGGCAATGTGGGCCCTTGAGCTTGCCATTCAATAGGTTCGTGGTTGATCTGGTATTTTTCACATTAATTTTCCTGCATTTTCCCTCATAACCCTCGATTCTCCTCATGATCAAGAATCTCAGCCTTACACACACACACACACACACACACACACACACACACTCTGGCCCAACAGCTCTGTGGCAAAGACTTCCAAAGACTCAAATCTCAAGAAATTCCTCCTGATCTCAGTCTTAACTTGGTACCTTTTTATTCTGAGGGTATGCCCTCTGGTCCTAGATTGCCCCATAAGGGGAAAGGGCTCATGCCCGAAACGTCGATTCTCCTGCTCCTTGGATGCTGCCTGACCTGCTGCACTTTTCCAGCAACACATTTTCAGCTCTGATCTCCAGTATCTGCAGTCCCCACTTTCTCCCATAAGGGGAAACACCATTTCAGCATTTAGCCCATCAAGCTAATTAAGAACCCCATATGTTTCACTGAGATCACCTTTCAATCTTCTACATTCCAGTCAATGGAGTCCCAACCTGTTTAGCTTTTGCTCAAAACAATCCATCCATATGAGGGATCATCCTAGTGAATCTTCTAGGAACCGTCTCCGATAAAATTATATCTTTCCTTAAATAAGGGGACCAAAACTGCTTACGGTACTCCAGATATGGCCTCACCCACACTTTTTTTTCCAATCATATCAAAACTATCCTACTCTTAAACGCCAATCCCCTTGGAAACAAAGAGCCAACATTCCATTAGACTTTTTGTTCATCTACTGCACGTGTGTTAGTTTTGTGTTTAATGTACAAGTAACCCCCCCAACTCTCTTTTTGTTGCAGCTTTGCTGTTTTCCTCCATTTAAATAATATTGTTTTGTTCCCTTCAAAAATTAATAACTTTGTATTTTCCAATATTATGCTCCAATTGCCAACTTACTTAACCTATCAATACCTCTCTGAGCTATCTGCATCACCCTCGCAATCTGCCTTTCCATTTAATTTTGTATTGTCTGCAATTTTGACAATACATTTGCTTGCTTCCTCCACTGATTACAGGTTTTCAACATGAAAAAGAACACTTTAACCCCCTGGCTGTTTTCTGTTCATTAGCCAATTCTCTGTCCACAGCAATATAGTAACTCCAACAGCTCTTACAACTTCGCCTTTTGAGAGGTAACTTGTCAACTGCCTTTGGAAATCCAAACAGCACAGCAACCGGTTCCCCTCCATTAACTCTAGTTTAGACTTCTTCAAAAACCCTAACAAATTATTCAATCACAATTTACCTTTCATGAAACCATACTGACATTGATTAATTTGATCATGATTTTCCAAATGTGCTGTTACTTCTTATAATTGATTCTAAGAGCTTTCCAACAGTAAGCCTACAGTTTCATGCTTTTTGCCTCCCTTCCTTTATGAATACAAGTGCCATGTTGGCAATTTTTCAATCCTTCTCTTACACAACACTCTGTAATAAAGCCCAAGGGTTTCTACTGAAGACTGCTTTTGTAGGTAGTCACACAATAGATTATGTCCACTACCATATAGATTGCTTGAGCTCGTCCCACCATACAGAATGTGTATGATTTACATGTGCCTCACCCATTCTCAATGAAGCCTCATTGTTGAAAGCTACAACTGAAGAATTAACACTTCATCAATGCGCAAAAAAAAATACTTGGTTCAGATCAATTTTACAAGCAGCTAACCTCAGATATGCAGAACACAGAACTGGTAACTAAATATTGCTTAAACATAGGGAAATCCAAAACTATACAACATTTCCAACATCTCGTAGTTACTTTTAACTTGAATACCAAATACAATATCCATGCTAAACTGACATCTCTGCCAAATGAACAGAAAGCAATTTTCCCAAATAGATAACAAGCTCAAGACCATAAATGAAAGCTCTCCACTTTCTTGCCACTGGAGAGCTGACCATAATTTTTCATTTCTCTCAGAGTTAAAATGGCTCTGCTGCTATTCACTGTATTAGTTCTGTCTCAAGTGCGGCTGCAGAAATCACAATGTGACTAAAATGCTCACCATGAAATTTAAGAATAACAAGGATGAGGAATCCACCATTGAAAAAATGTAATTAATACAAATCAATGCAGTTGATGGGAAAATGAGATAAGCATGAAGTATTAAAAGGATATTTGAATGGCATTAGTTATAAGTGTTGTCATTGGAGAGATGGCCTCAGTGCTATAAACTCTAATGTTTCTCTTCAGCAGACTACAAATGCAGCCAATAGTTTTTGAATACTCCAATCTATCGTGCTCAGGGGCACAGTTATCTCACTTGGCCGGATGGCTGGTTTGCAATGCAGAGTAACAGACAGTGTGAATTCAAATCCTGAACCAGAAGTTACCATGATGGACTCTCCTTCCCAACCTCTCCGCTCACCTGAGAGGTGACACTCAGGTTAAACCACCACCAGCTGTCTCTCTCGAACAAGAGAGCAGGCCCGCAATCAGTAGAACTATGACGACTTTGCTAATGAGTTCTGCCAAAAAATGGATCAAGTTAGCGACAAGTGAAGAATTAACACTCATCAAGGCACAAAAAAAAATTGGTTCAGATCAATTTTATAAGCAGTTAACTTTGGATATTGAGAACAGAGAACTGGGAATTGTAAATATTACACCCTGATTAAGAAGGGGAAAGTTTAAAACTGGCAACTACAGACCAGTCAATCTAACAGTACCAGTTAAACATAAAATGAATTGGCATTCAGAAAAGTATGGGCTAATAAATTAAAACCAGCACGGATTTGTTAAATGCAAATTGCTGACTGAGTTATTTATTGAAGTAATCAAGTGAATTTGAGGATACTGTGGTTCCCATTGTGTGTATAAATTATCAAAATACATTGAATAAAATACAACATTAGAACAGAATTAAGGGGCAGTTGAAATACGAACTTAAACGACAGATGTGCCAACACCTTTATTTTCAATAAAAGTACACAACGTAGACAAGAATGAATTGGTTGTTTCTGAAAAACATTTTTGTAGGTACAGAGGAATTTCTATTATCCAAACAAAGGCAGGGAATGCATTCTTTGATAGTCAAATGTTCAGATAACACAGTTTAGGAGAAAGTGAGGACTGCAGATGCTGGAGATCAGAGTAGAGAGTGTGGCACTGGAAAAGCACAGCAGGTCAGGCAGCATTAGAGCAGCAGGAGACTTAACGCTTTGGGCATAAGCCCTTCATCAGGAATGAGGCTTGCGGGCCGGGTGGCCGAGAAATAAATGGGAGTGGGGATGGGATAGCTGAAAATGCGATAGGTAGATGAAGGTGGGTAAGAAGGTTGGACAGGAGGGTGGAGTGGATAGATTGGAAGGCAATGGACAGATCAAGAGGATGGTATCAAGTTGGAGACTTGGGACTGGGATAAGGTAGGGGGAGGGGAAATGAGGAAACTGGTGAAATCCACATTGATCCCGTGTGGTTGCAAGGTCCCAAGGCGGAATATGAGGTGTTCTTCCCACAGGTGTCAGGTGGTAAAGTTTTGGCGATGGAGGAAGCCCAGGACCTGCATGTCCTTGGCAGAGTGGGAGGGGGAGTTGAAGTGTTCAGCCACAGGGCGGTGCGGGTGTCCCAGAGATGTTCTCTGAAACAATCCGCAAGTTGGCGTCCTGTTTCCTTGACATAGTTGGGACCACATTGGGTGCAATGGATACAGTAGATGACATTGGTGGAGGTACAGGTAAATTTCTGTCTGATGTGGAAGGACCCTTGGAACCTTGAATGGAGAGGTGTGGGTGCAGGTTTTGCACTTCCTGCGGTAGCAGGGGAAGGTGTTGAGAGTGGGGTGTGGGATGTTGGGGAGGGGGCGGCATGGATCTGACGAAGGAGTCACGAAGGGAATGGTCTCTCCAGAATGCTGATAGGGGTGGGGAGGGAAATACATCTCTGGTGGTGGGGTTCATTTGTAGGTGGCAGAGGATGATGTGATATGTGCAAAAGTTGGTGGGGTGGAAGGTGAGGACCGGGGGGTTCTGTCCTTGCTGCATTGGGAGGGGTGGGGTTCAAGGGCGATCTTGGAAGAAGAAAGCCACCTGGGATTTTCTAAGGTGGAATTGGTCATCCTGGGAACAGATGCGGTGGAGGCAAAGGAATTAGGAATAAGGGATGGTATTTTTACAGGAGGTAGGGTGGGAGGAGGTGTAGTCTAGGTAGCTGTGGGAGTCAGTGGCTTGTAGTAGATATCCATGGTTAGTCAGTTGCCAGGGATGGAGATGGAGATATCCAGAAAGGGGAGGCAAGCATCTGAGATGATCCAGATGAATTTGAGGTCAGGGTAAAAGGTGTTGGTGAAGTTGATGAACTGCTCAACCTCCTCATAGGGCATACAAAGTAGTGCCAATGCAGTCATCAATGTAACGGAGGAATAGATGGGGGGGTGCTGGTGTAGCTGCAGAAGATGGAGTGTTCCACGTACCCGACAAAGAGGCAGGCAGAGCTGGGTCCCATGTGGATACCCATGGCTACCCGCTTTCCTGTCCTCACCCTTAACAACTTCTCCTCCCACTTCCTCCAAATCAAACAGGGCACCTGCACACGGCCAACACAACAAGGACAGAGCCCCCCCCCCCGGTCCTCACCTTTCACCCCTAAAATCTCTGTATACATTGCATCATCCTCCATCACTTTCACCTCCTATAAATGGACCCCAACATCAGAGACATATTTCCTTCCCCACTGCTATCAGCGTTCTTGAGATTATTTGCTCTGCGACTCCCTCCTCAGATCCACCACCTTTCACCCCCCACACTCCTAACACCTTCCCCTGCCACGCAAGAAGTGCAAAACCTGTGCCCACACCTCCCCCTTAAAATCTATCCAAGGTCCTAAAGGATTCTTCCACAGCCAATAGAAATTTACCTATACCTCCACCAATGTCACCTACTGTATCCGTCGCACCCGATGTTGTCTCCTCTACATCAAGGAGACAGGACGCCAACTTGTGGATCGTTTCAGAAAACATCTCTGGGACACCAGCACCAATCAACCCCTCCGTCCCATTGCTGAACACTTCAACTCCCCTCCCACTCCACCAGGAGGGCGGGTCCTGGGCGGCCTCCATCGCCAAACTCTTACCACTCGACGCCTGGAGGAAGAACGCCTCATCTTCCGCCTTGGGACCCTGCAACCACACAGGATCAATGTGGATTTTACCAGTTTCCTCATTTCCCCTTCCCACATTACCCCAGTCCCAAGTTTCCAATTCAGCACCGCCCTCTTGACCTGTCCATCACCTTTCCCATCTATCCACTCCACCCTCCTCTCCAACCTATCATCTTCTCCCCCACCTTCATCTACCTATCACATTCTCAGCTCCCTACTCCCCAACCCCACTCCTTCCCATTTATCCCTCAGCCCACTGGCCCACAAGCCTCATTCCTGAAGAAGGGCTTATGCCCAAAACGTCGATTCTCCTGCTTCTCGGATGCTGCCTGACTAGAATAACACAGCCTAGCCAAATCTCAGGATGTTGCGATCTTGTTTGAATAATCCGAAATTCTGATAATCAAGGTTCCTCTTATAGCTCTGCAAGTAGTCACACTGTAGATTCTGCCCACTACCAGATAGATTGCTTGAGCTCCTCTACCATAAGAGAAGGTTCATGATTTTCATGTGCTCCACTCATACCCAAGGAAGCCTCATTGCTGAGAGCAGTACAACTTAAACACAGGGATATCCAAGACTATATAGCACTTCCAATAGCTAGTCATTACTGTTAACTTTTGGAGAGCAGCTTCTATTTGTTTATCCCAGAGTACTAAGTTCACTGTCCTTTCGGTGTAGAGGGCATAATTTCAAAGCTCATGAAAAAAAGGAAGTGAGCAGCAGAATTCAGGAAGGCAGGTTGTTAAAAGTGAGCAGACATATGCAGATAAAATTTAATCCCGAGAAGTATGGAAGTGACACATTTAGTTGGGAAAGAGCATAGACATTACAGAAAACATTGTACAATTTTAAAGCATACACAGAAACAAGGAAGCCAGGGAGAATAAGCACACAAATGTTTGAAGGAAGGTATTATGAGAATGTTGCAAAACATTCTTTTATTAATATAGGAATAACAAGAAAAGTTATGTTAAACTTTAATAAAACACAGACATGGCCTCAGATGGAGCATTGTGTCCAAATCTGGACATCACACTTTAGGAAGGATGTCAAAGCCTTAAGAGGATGAGAATAAATTTGCAACAGTACTGGAGCTGAAGGGTTTTAAAATTGTAGAGAGACGGGAGAATTTGGAGTTGTTCTCTGTATAAGAGGAGAAGAGGTGGGACAGGAGATTTGACGGAGGTATTCAAATCATCTTTTGATTGACTTAATTAAAATTTGGAATTAAGAGCCTAAGGGTGGCCATGAAACCATTGTCAATGGTCGGGAAAACCCATCTGGTTCACTCATGTTCTTTGGGAAAGGAAATTGCCACCCTTACCTGGTCTGGCCTACACATGACTTCAGACTGACAACAAAGTGGCTGCCTCTTAATTGCCCTCTTGGCAACCAGGGATAGCCTAGCCAGCAATGCTCACACCCCATGAATCATTTTCTTTAAATTAAAGAGAAAGTAGGAGAATGGCAGAAGATATAGAAAAATAGAAATTAGGAACAGTAGGCCATGCAGACCTGCTCCACTTTCAATATGATCATGGCTGATCTTAACTCTGACATATCCCTGCTTTCTCTACATTCACCTTAATGCCATTAACATCTAAAACCTTACCAATCTTGTTCTTGAATATACTCAGTGAACAGCTTCCACTGTCTTCTCTGGCTATGAATTCCACAGTTGACCACACAATGAAAATTGTTTTCTAACCTCAGTCCTAAATGTCCTACCCTGTATCCTGAGACTGAACATCCTGGGTTAGACCCCAAATCAAAGGGAATGCCTCCCTGTCTCACATACAACAAATCAATGTAGACATGTTAGAATTTTAGTTGTTTCAATCAGATCCCATCCCATTCTTCCAAACTAGTGCTGATGCCCAGTTGAAGCAATCTCTCTTCATACAACAGTTATGCCAACCCTGGTATCCTCCTACTGAACTTGCATTGTACTCTATAGTGAGTATATTGGCTCTTAGGGAGGGAAACCAAAACTACAAACGATACTCCAGGTGTGATTTCACCAAGGCCCTCTATAAATATAATAAGACAACCCTAATCCTGATCTCAAATCCACTTGCAATGAAAACCAACATATAATTTGGCTTCTTAATTGCTTGCTGCTTCTGCCTGTTAACCTTCATTGACTGGTGTACAAGGATGCCCAGATTCTTTTGTACATCCACAATTCCCAATATGTCACCATTTAGATAATATTGTATAGTACCTGCTTTTCAGAAAGTATAATTTCATATTTATTCACATTGCACTGCATCTGCCATATATTTATCCACATTATCAACTTGTGTAGATCTCCCTGAAGCTTCCTTTCATCCTTCGCTCAACTTCACTTAGTTTTGTATTGGAATATAGATTTAAAACACTGTAAAAGAATTAAAATGAGACTTTAAAAAACATAACAAACTATGATTTAGAATTCATTACCTTATGAGATGGTGAGGCAGACTCAGCGGCAACATTCAAGAGAAATTCATAAACACATCCAGGAAGAAAAGTTAGTTATCAGACTACTGGAACAAGAAGGCCAGCGGGATTAATCAGACATTTAGAGTATTGTGAGCAATTTTGGGCCCCATATCTCAGGAAGATGTACTGGCCCTGGAGTGGGTCCAGAGGTGGTTCACGAGAATGATCCCAAGAATTAAAGGCTTAACAGATGAGGAATGTTGGCAGCTTTGGGTCGAAACTCAATGGAATTTAGAAGGATTGCGGGGGGCGGGGGATATCAAATAGAAATTTAAGGAATATTGAATGGCCTAGGCAGTGTGGATGTTGGGAAAGTATTGGTAGGAGAGAAGAGGGCACAGCCTTAGGAGTAAAGGGAAGACCTTTTAGAACGGAGATAAGGAGAAGCTTCTTCAGCCAGAGGGTGTGGAATCTATGGAATTCACTGCCACAGAAGTCTGTAGAGGCCAAGCCATTGAATATATTTAAGATGGAGATAGATAAGCTCTTGATTGTCAAGGGGATCAAGGGTATGGGGAGAAGGTGGGAGAATGGGGTTGAGAACCTTATCAGCCACGATTGAATGGTGGAGCAGACTCGATGGGCCGAATGGCCTAATTTCTGCTCTTATGCTTTATGCATAGCTGTACAGAAAGAGGCACGATTGGCCAAATAACCCTCTTCTGCATTTATTCTATAAGGTTTTGAATCAGCAATAAACATCTACTGCATAAAAAAATGTACCAGAGATCAAATAAAGCGTTTAATTTACTGTTCCATTCCACGTTATTCAGTAGCTCTTAGTACTAACCAACAAGTCTGCCAGTGTATTTGTTCTAAACCCTTGCCTTGACCTTTGCATCCTGCATCAATGTTCTAGTGATGTGCACTCAGTCTTCAGCCAATTTATAAGTAAATAATTCCACAAATGTTTCAGAACAATCTCGCATGTGCTTTAAGATGCTAGGATCCTCTAAATGTGTTCTCTACAGCAGGTTATTCAAATTATTTCCAATGAGCCATGTTTGTTCCCTGCACATAGACAATTCAGCACAATAAACTCACTCCTGCAAAGTATTTATTATTTACTGGTTTGTCTGTTTAAATTGAGAGTGCCTGGAGGTTTCAGAAGTATTGCTGCTTCAACCTTGTAGAGGTCTATAAAATCATGAGGGACATGGATAGGGTAAATAGACATGGTCTTTTCCCTGGGGTGGGGGAGTCCAGAACCAGAGGGCATAAGTTTAGAGTGAGAGGGGAAAGATATAAGAGAGACCAAAGTAGCAACAATTTCACTCGGGGGTGGTGCGTGTGTGAAATGGGCTGCCAGAGGAAGTGGAGGAGATTGGTACAATTGCAACATTTAAAAAAGGTATCTGGATGGGTATATGAATTGGAAGGTTTGGGAGGGATATGGGTCGAGTGCTGGCAAGTAGGACTAGATTGGGTTGGGATATCTGGTCAGTATGGACGAGTTGGACTGAAGGGTCTGTTTTCGTGCTGTACATCTCTATGACTATGACTATGACTATTCAAGAATAAATGCAAAATCTCCCAACAGCGAGATCAGACAGTCAAAGTGCTGATAAATTAATGGGAATGTGAAATTAAGCATGAAATTAGGTACCCAAAGGATCTCTGTTCAAATCCAACAGGGGAAAGTTTGGATATTTGCATCCATCGTGGGACTGTAAGCCAACTCTCCACTCATTTTTAAACAGCTATTTATGCACTACTATAACTAACAGGCATTGCCTTTTTCACCAAATATTATCCTTCCTGAAAGCACCAATTACTTGTCATAGTGCCAATTGCACCCTCAGTTTTTGATTCAAAAATGCCATTAGCTCTATTGTCATTATCACAGAGCCATACTGCACAGAAGAGGCCTTCAGCCTATCATGTCTATGCCAACCTAACCACACTAATCCTACTTTCTTGGCCCATAGCTTAGAATGTTATGATATTTCAAGTGCTCATCCACCTGCTTTTTAAAATGTTATGAGGCTTCCCATCTCTACAACCCACAGCTACACTCCAGATCCCCACCACTTTCTAAGATATGTTTTTCCCCTCAAATCCCCTCTTAACCTCCTATCCTCCAATTTAAAATCATAATAACCTTTCAACTAAGGCAAACAGCTGCGTTATGTCAATACCCCTCAACCTTACACACTCATGCAGGTCACCTCACAGTCTTCATTGCTCTAAAGAAAGCAACCTGAGCCTATGCAGCCCCTTTTCATAATTAAAATGCTCCAATTCACACATCCTGATGAATCTTGTCCACACCCCTTTCAGGGCAATCACATCCTATTGTGTGACAGTACGCTAATTCATTACAAGCTCAATATTGGCATCATCAGACACAGAGGAGAAAGTGAGGGCTGGAGATCAGAGCTGAAAATGTGTGCTGGAAAAGCGCACCAGGTCAGGCAGCATCCAAGGAACAGGAGAATCGACGTTTCGGGCATAAGCCCTGAAGAAGGGCTTATGCCCGAAACGTCGATTCTCCTGTTCCTTGGATGCCGCCTGACCTGCTGCGCTTTTCCAGCAACACATTTTCAGCCATCAAACACCAACTATTACAAACGGCTAAACAGCACAATGATTAATTACAAATTTTGTTTTATAAACAACTTATATTTCAATCTACAAAGATTCACCATTTAAATGTCGCACAACCAAAAATCACCACTACGGTGTTAGATTTCACCATTACCCGAGTAGACACTTTGTTCTCTCAGAACCAGTCTAGAATTACTCTCAGTTCCTGATGGTTCATTTTTTCACTCTCTTATGCCAGAACTCGCTTTTACTGTAAGGGCTACATGTGGTTTTCTTCCCTCTAGCTGCAACTTGGTTCATCCTTTAAATCCTTGCAAGTTCAAGCTTTTTAATCAGAGCACAAGCATCCACCTCTATTCTGTATGGTGAATAATTGCATTTTCTGTCACCTGCACATTGAGTGTACTACAGACAATGGAGAGGCAGTGATTTTAGAAGAAGCCTGCAACTCAATCTCAAAATGGCTTTCTCTGCACGCTTCCCATAGCAATGTGGAACCTTGTATCCAACAAAAACACTGATTCGCTATCTGTGATCCCTCCTTTCATTCTGGAAATAAATGAGTTCGCAGCACTATCATTTATAACTCAATCTTATAACTTGGGAGACATACGGTCTATTTATGTTACAGTTTTAAAAGCCACAACACCAGGTTATAGTGCAACAGGTTTATTGAAGTATTAGCTTCCAAATAAACCTATTGGATTATAACCTGGTGTTGCGTAATTTTTTAAACTTTGTCAACCCCAGTCTAACACCGGCACTTCCACATCAATGTTACAGTACACTCCGATACTGCTGCTATTGATTCCAAGCATAAAATTCTTGTACCTTCTCAGTAAAATAATCTAAATGTTCGCTGGATCTATAAACAACCAAACCACCTCGGGTTTACCATCAGGCAGACTCATAACACATCACATGACCCACTCCCTTCACTTACACTAAATTTAACAGTACAGTCCCAAAATCTTATAAACCTCAACTGTAACAGTAGATATTGAGCCTGGCCTTCACAACTTAACTGATAAATGAACTGAATAATTAAAAGGAAAACTTCAGCCAAGGACAAAGGGGTAAGAACTGCTACGACTTGCAATTGTGTGTAAATGTACCCCACACAATGCTATAATGCAAAAATCTCGCCCACCTCTTAATTTGCTTCAAGTCCAAAAACGAAAGGTCATAAACACATTCTAATTCATCACAACACTGGACATGATTGTTAACCAAGGTATAAAGATATGAACTCTTGGACCTGATTCCCAAACTGTGTGGAATTGGTTACTTCTCATGAAAGTAGCAGAAGGGGGTGATACAACCTCTGTTTCTGAAACAGACAGCTGCGAGAACCAAAATCCACAGAGTTGCTGATTCTGTCTGCTGTTGGAAATTCAATGTGGGTCAATACCAAGGTTCCCTGAGGCTGCAATACTCCCAACAAAAGACCAGGCTGCCAGCATTCACTATCTAGGGATATGAATAAAACATTCGCTACTAGGCCAAATATGTGGAACGCAACTGCACAACAGTTCAGATGAAAAGAATAAAACTGGTTTAAAAAGGAAATGTTGGATATTGTTAAATTCAAGCACGTGGCAGGAGTTAAAAAGATGAATCTCATCCACTACTGTCAGCTTAACAATCATAAGCATCAGTTCTTCAAGACCATAGTTCTGGTTTAATTTGTTCTTGTGCAAGCAAAATTGGTTGCCTTGGTTACAGGACACACACTGAAGATTAAAATGCCATTTTTGAGCAACTTAATGCATCATTGATGCGAGAAGGCACGCTGAAGATTTGAAGAAGCTTTGAACCTTTTTCCAGCAGATGGTTTTCAAATTTTCTCAACACCTTTAATCTCATTAGGAAATTTCTAAACATTGAAGTACATCAGTTTCAATTGAAAAAAAAACAAAATGAAAAATCAAAATGCAGGTGCCAATTCTGAGTTTTTCTTGTGAGAGGGTTGGGGGGAAAGAGAGCAGTACTTCATTTCCTATAAGCCCAAGACAAAAATAATAAAACATGCCATCACTAATACACAAAGTCACCAAGGTTTAAAGAGGAGTTAGAAAGGTGGCAGGAGAGAAAAACAAATCCATTCTAAAATTCTTAGAGCCCAAGTTGTGAGAGTGGGACCTGAGCCCACACAGTTTAGCTATTGTGTTGCTGCCCCAGCAGTAGCAAAATTGGAGAATTCTTCAGTTCTATTTAAATTTTTTTTCTATTAGGCACAGATCTTAGAGATCTAGTGAAACGGTGTGGGGCAAGAAAGAAATAATGTGCGAGACAAAGAGTGGAAACCTTCTAAGTTCTGCTATTACAAATCCATTATTTTTCCTCACGGCTAAGCAAACCCATGGAATACGGTTTAATTGTGTATATCTAGTACCACTGACTTTTCAAGCTGAATAATGCACAGAGAACCTTTCATCTCCTAATATATGAACTTATTATTTAAGTGTGAATTAAACAAGAAATTAAAGTTTGGTTTCACTGCCTTTGGACGAAAAGGGCAATTTCAGTGTAGCCAGATCAGTTATTCCATAGGAGTTCCCTGGATTGGTCTTATTCTGTGACATTTCAGATCAGTATTTGTCCTTTTTAAAAGATCACCAGCCAATGAAGGTCTCAGGTATTAAAATAAAAATACAGAAGTTGAACACTGATAGTTCCATGATGATAATGGTAAGTGTAGACTATGTCCTGGATTCGAAGATTAAGGCAAGGGGACTAGGAAGAAATTTTAGTTATAAGATTTCAACAATTGTATTCACAAATCACAAGCAGGAGAGGCTTTTACCAACCAGTAGTAGGTAAAAGACTCTCAACCCTGCACACCATTTCACGAGAGGAGGTTGAGCTTTGATCTCAATTTTGTTCCTGTCTGATCCCTATATCCCTTAATTCCCTTAAACTTCAAAAAGCTATTGTTTTTAGCCTTGAATAAAAAAGCAACTGGGTTATTGGTACACCCATTTTCTCTGTTAACTAGTTCATTTAACAGCCTAGGGTGTAGCCCATCAGGTCCAGAGAACTTAGTCCTTTAGTCCCATCACGTTGTCTAGTACTTTCAATCTAGTGATAGATATTCTATTTATTTACTCCACGCCTTTTGATTCTATTATTTAATATTTTTGAAATGTTATTAATGTTTTCGACTGAGAAAATAAATGCAAAATATTATTCAACTCCTCTGCTATTCCCTGGTTCCCCATTATTTCTCCAGCCTCACTTTCTAAGGAGCCTATTTTCACTTTGACACTTCTCTTCCTTTTTAAATATTTAAAGAAACTCTTGCTGTCTTGTCTTGATATTACTTGCTGGATTACCCTCGAAGTTTTTTGTAAAAATCTCTTGTTTTTTTAAACTTTCCCAATCCTCCAGCTTATCAGTAATCCTTACCACATGGTATTAAATTGAAAGAAAAAAACTTCATGCAATCCTTAACTTCTTTGATTAACAATAGTTGGTTTATCCCCTTTCTAGAATTATTCTTCTTCACTGGGATACATATTTGCTCAGAATCATGAGCTATTTTCTTAAATGTCTGCTATTGTTCATCAACCTTTTATCCTGGTAGATTCCTTTCCCAGTCCACTCCATCTAATTCTGCCCTCATTCTTTTGTAATCCCCAAAAGTTTAGTAGAGTTGCTTCGGATACTCACCTCTCACTCTCAAACAGAATATTAAATTGTGTCACAATATCGTCCCTGTTTTCTCAGTGATCTTTTACTCAAATTATTTATTAAACCTACCTCATTATGTATTGCCAGACCCAAAATATCCCTGGATGGACCAATAGCATATTGCCCTGGAAATCTGTCCCAAATACACTATGAATTCTCTCTCAGAGCTAGCTCTGCCAACTTGATTTTCCAATCTAGAAGATTAAAGACACCCATGATTAATGTCACGTCTTTTTTACATTCCCTCATTATCTAATTTATTCTGTCCTTCAGTACAGCTACTGTTCAGGGCATGTAAACTACTTCCACCAATGTAGTCTTCCCTTCATTATTTCTTACTCCACCCATATGGATTTTACATTTGCTGATTCAAGATATTTCTTGCTATCATAAACCAAAGACCAAACACAATCAAAGTCCTTATGAAGCTTAATTTATTGACAAAATTAATAAAGGGGAAAGAAAATCTATGCTCCCAACACTTGGTACTCTAAGACAGACCTTTTCAGGTAGATGAATTATTCCATAATAACCAATAATGCCAGACTGGCCCTTCTGTAATTGACCTTGCGTTGTCAAACTCTTTTCAGAAAAAAATTACAGCACTGTGAAATACAAAGTTCCCAGTTCATATACTCCTGAGCACCAGGTCCAAGATTAAAATAAGCTATTACCTATTATAACAACTTGTACAACACCGCAACTTCAACAAAGCAGTTCTCAGTCAGATATTATACCAGCTTGTCCTTGTTAGTAAGAGCCAGGCATTACATTCACGTTTGCAAGTTCTCTGGGAACAGCCATCTGTAGATGATAAATCCAGTCCAAAGGATACTGGCAAACCACTCAAATGCATCCAAGTCTCCCAATTACATTACGATCTTGTAAATCTATTAGATGTAACAACAACTCAATATACCATATCGAGCAATGGGAATTGAACTATATAGCACAACATCGTGGGCCGAAGGGCCTGTTCTGTGCTGTATTGTTCTATGTTCTATAGATAGCGATTTTGACCAAAGGTTTGTAAAAGCAACAAAGTAAAAACTGAGATAGTGGCACATTCAAAATTTAAGAAGTTACACCACACATACTATACCCCACCCACACTGTTAGCAATATGCAATAGTGGACATGTTCATATTCTGTATGCCGTATGTAGCCAGTGCAGAAAATAACCAATTGGTCAAAACTGCAGTATGTGGGGGTCACAATCACTACACCCACAATCATTTCTACATTGATTTAATGTATGCTTTGTAACAGCTTCAATCTTAATATGCATTTTAAACTAAGTTAATTCGAAGACAAACATTCTTGAAGGCCACAGTTTTATCCTTGGGAAATTTAGGAGTGTATATTAATTATACCATTTAGATTAAACTATGAATATCAGATGCAAATTACACATAATTGCACAAGCAAATGAGGTTAAAATTATATTTTCTGCTTTGTTCTACAAAACTTGAAACATTAGTTATGCTAATTAGATTTATTTACATATGTTCCATACTCAGCTTTAGTTATTCAGGGTGTTTTATTCTAATTAACCTCAGTTGAATCCCCAGTATCGTATCAAACATGAGTGTTTCAATATAATTTGTCATAATGTGGTCATTTCATTATAAAAAGGGTGGAAAATGTCTCTTAAAAGTATGAAGATTCATCTTACTTTAAGCAAGGACGAGGCAGGTGGGGAGCTCAAATACACTCTAAAACTTAGATTACATTAGCAAGTTAGTCTAATTAGCAGAGCCACTCCTAACTGCAGAATTGCTTTGCTTTCTGAAAAGCTAGAAATTAATTTATACATTGTATGGCAAGCTATATTCTAATTAGTCCAATTTATTTATGCAAATGAGATTCAATCATAAGTCATGAGTAAATACTAATAGCATTGTAGTTTAGGTTTCAAAAGACCTGTGCTCAGATTTTTTTTGGAAGAAAACGGTTAAACTAATTATAAAGACACCCAACTGGGCTGTACCTTCATAACCTCAACACTTAAGCCACTCACAATTGTTTTACAAGAAAGTACACAACAATAGAAGCGTCAAACATCGTGTGAGACAATACTTGTGTATATACAATAACACCCAGTCCGGATAATTTCACAGTGATCAGGACCAGGAGTCCTGACTGTTCCTCCTCGGCTACAACTTAAAAGAGACCCATAGGATAACTGTAGTATGCAAAGTGAATCAGGTAATTTAACCACTGACAGAGGCTAGAAGTCCCCAAATTGTACTGACATCTTCCACTTGGTGTTTCTATTTCTCTTTCAAATCAAACAGTTTGAATCTTTTAGTTGGATTGTAAGTAAACAAAAAATAAATACCTCAAGACTGAAACAGTGTAAAAAGCCAGAGTAAAAATAATGTTGACAAATAGACTGAAGTGAGTCCCTGAACTAGTGCAGTAATCCAAAGCTCAGGATTTGATGATCCAGTGACTCAAGTCAGAACAAAACAACTGTGATTTAAATTCAAGAAATTAAATAAATCTGTAATTAAAAGTAATCTCCACAACAGTGATTACAAAATTACCATCCTCATAAAACCCTGATTCACCAATATAGTGAGGCCCCTTTCAGTCATGGCTGACCATGGGTTGCATCCTTGTTGTTCTACCTTGCGGCTTCCCTGAAGCAATGCCGCTCTTGACTGTACAGACCAATGTTGGAGTGACAGTCCCGGTCGCAGAGATCACATCTGTATGTGGTTGTTGATTTGCTGCATTCCTTCCTTTGTGCCCGCTTGTCTGCTGCAATGCTCATCAGCTTCTTTTCCCGTTTTAAGGTGTTGGTTCAGGGTGTTTATCCATCTCGGGCGAGGAGCTGCAAGCCTTTCCCAGGGTTCCGTAACGATATCAAGCGACTTCATGTCCCTCATGCAGATGTCCTTGTAGCGCAGCTGGGGATACCCAGTGGGTCTCTTCCTGGGTGCAAGCTCTCCATAAATTATATCCTTTGGAATACAGCTATCCTCCAAGCAGTGGGTGTGGCCCAGCCAGCGCAGTCTCCGCTGCCTGAGCAGAGTGTACATGCTGGGAATGCCAGCTCGAGATAGTGTCATTGGACACTATCTTGCCAGGATGTGCCTAGGATACAGCGGATACTCATGTGGATGGTGTACAGTCTTCGCTCCTGTCTGGTAGATGTAGTCCATGTTTCACTGCCGTACAGCAGTGTGCTAATGATGCAGGCGTTGTAGACTGACATTTTTGTCTTCACTGTCAGATTGGGATTTGTTCACACTCAAATCGTGAGGCGAGCAAGAGTTGAGGCTGCTTTTCTGATCCTCTTGTAGATCTCTGTGTCCAAGGAGAGGTTGTCAGTAATGGTAGAGCCAAGGTACATGAACTGATGGACAACACGGAGTCTGTAGTCATCGATGGTGCCCTGTCCCAGGACGCTGGGCTCCTTCATACTGATAGCCCCAAATCCTTGTAAGCGAGACAGAGGCAGTCTATCAGTAACTGGAACTCCTGCTGGGTGTGTGTTGCAACTGCAACTTCATCGGCAAACAGCATGCCCCTGATAAATACCGCGCGTACTTTTGGCTTGGCTCTGAGGCGGGGCAGGTTGAAGAGCCTGCTGTCTGATCTAGTGCGTAGGTAAATCCCCTCCATTGCGGTGCCAAAGGCATGTTTCAGGAGGACAGCAAAAAATATCCCGAAGAGTGTGGGAGCGAGGATGCAGCCTTGTTTGACGCTGCTGTGGATGTCGAAGGGCTCAGAAGAGCTGCCGTTGAACTGCACTGTCCCCTTCATGTTCCTGTGGAAGGATTTCATCATGCTCAGCAGTTTTGGTGGTCAGCTGATCTTCAGGAGAACCTTAAAAAGGCAGTTTTTGCTGACCAGGTCACATATAACTGAAATCCTTTAGGGAACAAAATGTGCTCCTCCCCTTCCCCCCCCAAATGCATTCAACAACATTCCCAATAGAGTGTCCCATCTCTATTTCCCAATTTATACTGAGTTTGCTGATCTCACTTAGCACCCATTTGCAAGTGAGAACTAATTCAATGTACTCTCACACCTCCAACAGTTTCTGCAAAGCAGACATGCTTGGACATGGGACGAAGACAGGATAAGACTCAACTTTAGTCAAGGACTCCTCAATCAGACTTTCATGTGAAGGAGGGAAATTTGGGTTAGACACTGGAGGGCAGCTGAAGGAAACAATAGGATAAAACTGGAAGAAAGAATAAGCTGTGAAATTCCAAACTAAATGCTTAGAAACTACCTAAAACAAAGGATGCCTTCCCATTATTCTTTTTCTGTCAGATTTTCATTATATGGAGAGGTTTCGGGAATACTTTCAATTGCATTTATTCAAAATGCAAATTTATTCATTACAGAGTTTGATTGCAATTTTTCATATGCAAATACCTAGGGCAAAAAAGCAAATCACAACAACTTGTTTTGAAACAGGATTTGAATAATATTAAAATGGTCATTTGGTGATACAGCATTTAATATTGCCAAGTGAGTTGTTGCTAAAGCTTTTCACATTGCAGTCAGCAGGACAAATGCAAGAATACCAAATTTCATACAACTACAAGTAATCCTAAAGGAGAAGGCATTCTTCAGTTGGCAAGTCAAAACCAAATGGCTGAAATGGTGCCACAGAGAAAGCAACAGGACACTGCAGGTTCCTCACATTTGAGGGTAATTCCAAAAATAAATTAAAAATCACACGACACCAGGTCATAGTCCAACAGGTTTATATGGAACTACAAGCTATTGTAACGTTGCTCCTTCATCAGGTAGGATCATAGGACACAAAATTTACAGCAAAAGATCATAGTGTCATACACTATTGCAATATATTGAATAAACCTAGATTGCTGTTAATTCTTTCATCTTTTAAAATGGTTTGCAGGTTTCCATTCATTAATATGTAATTCCTGGAACTTCTTTCAAGTCACATTACCGAGATAACTTAAGGTTTTGTACAAAAAAAAAGTGACATCTCAGCTCAGATAATGCATTAAAGTTGTGAGGTCAGAATATTTATTTCAATCTTGAGTCAAACTGGTTCTACTTCCAAGGTAGGAATTTATAAAACGTCCCATGGATTATCAAAAATATTGACTGCCAACAGATTTGTGCACTTTTTCAGCAAAATAGAATGTATCAGCAAGTACAATTCTGCAGGGTGAATTTACATTTGCAGAATTGTATTTGCCGAGAGAACCAGTCTGACTCAAGATTGGAATAAATACTCTGACCTCACAACTTTAATGTATTGCCTGAGCTGAGATGTTACTTTTTTTGCATAAAACCTCAAGTTATCTCGGGAATGTGACTTGAAAGAAATTCAGGGATTTACAAATTAATGAGTCAAAACCTGCAACCCACTCTAAAAGATGAAAGACTTAACAGCAATCTAGATTTGTTCAATATATCGCATCAGCGTATGACACTATGATCTTTTACTATAAATTCGGAGTCCTATGTCCTATTCCACTAGCTACCTGATGAAGAAGCAGTACTCAGAAAGCTGGTACTTCCATTGGACTATAACCTAGTGTTGTGTGTCCAACACAAGTACCTCCACACCAAAAAAACAAGGCAAGGCTGGAACATTTTCTATTTGTAGAGAACAGATTCCTGCATATGAAAATTACATGAATATGAACCACAGTACAAACCTGACTGAATCTTAAATTGGTTATTGGTAGCTATTAGCATTCGATTGTTCAGCAGAAGCTGCCCAATTGCAAAAATCACATTTAATAGATTCCTAGAGATGTACAGCATGGAAACAGACTCTTCGGTCCAACTCATCCATGCTAACCAGATATCCCAACCTAATCTAGTCCAATTTGCCACCACTTGGCCTATATCTCTCCAAACCCTTCCTAATCATACAGCATTTAAGAGACATCTGGATGGGTGTAATTGTAACAACCTCCACTAACTCCTCTTGCTGCTTATTCCATACACTCACCTAACTCTGCATGAAAATGTTGCCCCTTAGGTCCCTTTTAAATTTTTCCCTTCTCACCCTAAGCCTATGCCATCTAGTTCTGGACTCCCCACCCCAGGAAAAAGACTTTTGTCTTTTTACCCTATCCATGCCCCTCATATTTTACCTCTACAAGGTTCCCCCTCAGTCTCCTGACACTCCAGGGAAAACAGCCCAAGCCTACTCAGCCTCTCCCTATAGCTCAAATTCTCCAACCCTGGCAACGTGTTTTTAAATCTCTTCTGAAACCTTTCAAGTTTCACAACATCCTTCCGATAGAAGGGAGACCAGAATTGCAAGCAATATTCCAAAAGTAGTCTCATCAATGTCCTGTACAGCTGCAACATGACTTCCCAACTCCTGTACTCAATGCTCTGTCCAATAAAGGAAAGCATACCAAATGTCTTCTTCACTATCCTATCTACCTGACATGCCACTTTCAAGGAGCTATGAACTGGCACTTCAAGGTCTCTTTGTTCAGCAACACCCCCCCAAAGACCTTACCATTAAGTGTACAAGTTCTGCCCTGATTTGCCTTTCCAAAATGCAGCACCTCGCATTTATCAGAATTAAACTCCATCTGTCACTCCTCAGCCCACTGGCCTATCTGATCAAGATCCTGTAGTAATCCGAGATAACCTACTTCGCTGTCCATTACACCTCCAATTTTGGTGTCATCTGCAAACTTACTGACTATACCTCCTGTGTTCACATCCAAATCATTTATTTGAATGATGAAAAGCAGTGAACACAGCACTGATCCTTGTGGCACTCCACTGGTCACAGGCTTCCAGTCTGAAAAGCAACCAATCACCCTCTTCTAGCTTGGAGCCAGTTCTGTATCCAAATGGCTAGTTCTCCCTGTATTCCATGAGATCTAACCTTACTAGCCAGTCTACCATGAGGAACCTTGTCAAACGCCATACCGAAGTCCATATAGATCATGTCCACTGCTCTGCCCTCATCAATCCTCTTTGCTACTTTTTCAAAAAACTCAATCAAATTATGAGACATGATTTCCCAGCACAAAGCCACATTGACTATCCCTGAGTCCTTGCCTTTCCAAATACATTTAAATCCTGCTCCTCAGGATTCCCTTCAACTACTTGCCCACCACGGATGTCGGGCTCACCAGTCTATAGTTCCCTGGCTTGTCCTGACCACTTTTCTTAAATAGTAGCACACCGTTAGCCAACCTCCAGTCTTCTGGTACCTGTGACTATCAATAATACAAATATCTCAACAAGGGGCCCAGCAATCAATTCCTTAGCTTTCCACAGAGTTCTACAGTACATCTGATCAGGTCCTGGGGATTTATCCACCTTTATGCATTTCAAGACATCCAGCACCACCTCCTCGAGTAGTATGGACATTTTTCAAGATATCAGCATCTATTTTCCTACATTCTTTATCTTCCATGTTCTTCTTCACAGTAAACACTGATGCAAAATACTCGTTTAGTATCTCCCCCCATCTCCTTTGGAGGAGCTGTCTTGCTGATCTTTGAGGGGCCATATTCCCTCCCTAGTTACCCTTTTGTCCTTACTGTATTTATAAAATGCCTTTGGATTCTCCTTAACATTATTTGCCAAAGCTATCTTATGCCCTTTTGATTTCCCTCTTAAGCACATGCCTCCTGCCTTTATAGGAGAAAGTGAGGTCTGCAGATGCTGGAGATCAAAGTTGAAACTTTATTGCTGGAACAGCACAGCAGGTCAGGCAGCATCCAGGGAACAGGAGATTCGACGTTTCGGGCACAGGCCCTTCTTTTCCTGAAGAAGGGCCTGTGCCCGAAACGTCGAATCTCCTGTTCCCTGGATGCTGCCTGACCTGCTGTGCTGTTCCAGCAATAAAGTTTCAACTCCTGCCTTTATACTCTTCTCAGAATCCAAAAGCATGGAGAGAGGACCTATGGCCCAAACTGATTCAGAATGTCCATCCAATTTAACTCCATTTCCCAGCACTATGTCCATATTCTTCTAAACCTTTCCGATCAATGTAAGAGTAAACATTTTGTTTTGGGTCCTCCAAGCTTAGGCTGGTTGTGTATTATGCATGCTCTGTCCACCACAAACTACAAGAATACACAGAAACAAAAACAAATTACTGGAAAAGCTTGACAGGTCTGGTAACATCCGTGAAGAGATATCAGAGTTACGTTTCAGGTCCGTTGTGAGGCAGTGTTTCCAGATCCGAAACGTTAACTCTGATCTCTCTTTGCAGCTACTACCAGAACTGTTGAGCTTTACCAACAATTTTGGATTTCCAAAATCTGCAGTTCTTTTAATGTAAAAATATGCAGTTTTGAATTGATCAGCCAATGGCCTATGAAACTATTATCACACTGGAACAATGCAAAACAGCATTCTGCCTACTAAAATAGAGGATCGTTCTCCAAATGGGTTTCATGTAAGATCTCATCCCTTATTAAAGTACACCGTCATGGTTAAATGCCAATGGACCATTTTGTTTGCTGTAAAAAAAACCCACATGAATTCTGAAACCGCCATAAATTCCTCAGTGCTTTTAAACATCAGAATTAATACCATCTTCTTCAAGACCCAACAGAGGGAGATAAATTTCTCTCAGCATTGTGCTGAATGTATAATTTTACAACAAGGGCTTTGTGCCAAGTAACATTACTGAAAGACATGGAAATATGATGTACTGGTGGCAGCCATAGACTTATACAGCATGGAAACAGACCCTTCCGCCAACTCTTCTGCCACAGCCAGATATCCTAAACTGATCCAGTCCCATTTGCCAGCATTTGGCCCATATCCCTCTAAACCCTTCCTATTCACATAAACATTTAAAAGGCATCTGGATGGGTAAGTGTACCAGCCTCCACCATTTCCTCTGGCAACTCATTCCATCCATGAACCACCCTCTGCATGAAAAAGGGTGCCCCTCAGGTTTCTTAAATCTTTCCCTCCCACCTTAAAACAACGGATATTATAAAACTGGAGAGGGCTCAGAAATTATTTACCAGGATGTTGCCAGGAATAGAGAGTTTGAGTCATTAAAATAGGCTGAGACTTTTTTCACTGGTGCATTGGAAGTTGAGAGTGATCTTGTAGAGGTTTACAAAATAAAAGAGGCCATAGATAAGATGAATAACAAACATCTTTTCCGTGGGGTGGGGAAGTTCAAAACTAAGGGAAATATTTTTATAGTGAGAGGAGAAAGCTTTTTTATAAGGAAGCATTGGATGCAGGTATGGTTAAAACATGAATAGGAACGTTTTGGAGTGATACGGGCCAAACATAGGCAAGTGGGACTAGTTTAGTTTGGGAACATGGTCGGCGTGGACTAGTTGGACTGAAGGGTGCGTTTCCATGGTGTATGACCATGCCGTCTTGTTATAGACCTTAAGTTATCTTAGGACTGTGACTTGTAAACCCCAGGATTTCTTTTATGTTAATCAATCGAAACCTGCATCCCCATTCTAAGTGATTAAAGACTTAACAGCAATCTCGGTTTGTTCAATACATCAAATCAGTTATACAACACTATGACCTTTTACTATAAATTCTGTGTCCTATGATCCTGCCCCATTAGCTACCTGACGAAGGAGAAACGCTCCCAAAGCTTGTACAGTACTTCCAAATAAACCTGTTAGACTATAACCTGGTTTTGTGAGATACTGGCATCTCCATTTCAGAATGTCTTTCACCTCTGGTTGTTTTGGCCATTATCTTGCGCCTTCTGCTTATTGACCCATATGTCAACAGAAACAGTTTCTCCTTATTTACCTAATCAAAATCCTTCCTAATTTTGAACACCTCTATCAACAACCAGCACTCCTTAACCTACTCTGCTCTGAAAGCCACCTTCTCCAGTCTCTCTACATAATCTGGCCTGGCATTCTATTGATTCCTCCACACTGCTTCTAAAGCTATGACATCTGTCTTGATGTGCAGAATTAACAATACTCCTGCTAAAGTGTAAGTATAGTTTTTAAAAGATTTCACATAACTTGTTTTGTACGTATAAAAATATTAACTGTCATTAAGGAAACTGAGTCATTAGCACTAAAGTAAATTTTTGATAACATATTTAAATAAGCTATTACCACTGACTACGGACCTTTAACTATTTTCTACAACCTTTACCACACTGCATTTGATTCTGCGATCTCTAATCTCGCTCACTCTTTAATCTACCCTTTTTTCTCCTACCCACATTTTTCCACAGAAAAAAAACAATTGCTTTTCCATCTTTCTCTCTCCAGTCATGAAGAGCTTCAGACTTAAAATGTGCACTCTTTCTCTCCACAAATGCTGCCAGACCAAAGTTTCTGATGTTATTTATTTTAAACTTACCTGCCTGTTCCTAAACAGGGTAATCAATCAAAGGGGTCACTACTTCAGCAATAAAAGGTAATAAGGTAAATATCAAAGTTTGTGAGAAGATTTGTAGCCGAGAACAGCCAGGTAATTCCTAGAGGCATGGCATCCATCCACAGATTCAATCAATAAGCACATCGACCTGGACCCAATATACCGGCCACTGCAGCGGACAGCTGGAACTGACAACCGGAAGCGGCAGATACAAATCACTATAAGTGCCAGAGGAAACAGCACAGAAGCGCTTCACAGGTGGCTCCCAAGCACTGAGGATGTCACCTAGACAGGGGACGAAGCGTCTGCAACACAAATTCCCAGCTCACCGAACAGAACCACAACAAGGTAAACATCACTTACAGACTCTGTTATAATGACTAAGGTGTATTAAATAACTATCACAGAACTATCACAAATAAAACCCTTAATCATTGTCTTGCACAGAACTTGCATTTATATTGCATTTTTAACACTTGAAAGCATTTCAAGGTATTTCACATGAGCTAGTGGCCAACTTGTACTCACGCACACACATGGAACAGAGTTCAAGCTTAGTGTTCCATAATCTAATTGGTGACAGATGTTTATGACATTTAGTGCCTTCTGACCAAGCGTCATTTTCACATGTCTGGATATTCCAGAACTGATCTCCCATTCCCTGATTTCATGTCAGATTGTGTACATATTCCAGTCAGCAAAATTGCAACCTTGCAGCAGCAATTATTCTTAAGTTGGGGAGAGATACTTCAAGGCTAGAATGTCCAAGACTGCTAAACCAGCTATCAGGTACCACACAGATACAGAGATTGTGTGTTTATACCCAGTAACGTCTCCAGATTAAAATTAACTCTGGCATTACTTTGCATGTTATCCTTGAATCTCCAAGAGCAGCATTAGTTGCTCTCAGCTGCCTGTGTCCCAAGTTCTGGAATTCCATTATGCTCCTCCTTATGACACTTAAAACTTATCCCAATCCAAAAATTTGTTTAGCTGTCCTCTCAGATGGTTTTGTCTCAATTTATTTTGAAATAAATTCCTATGTACTGCCTTGAACATATCACTATTTTAATGCATACTGTTCTGCAATAATATTAGACTGCATTCAATGGTCAAATGTGTTGGCTTATTTAATATTACACTACCAATACACTGCACAAAGAATTCTACTTAAGCCAGTAAATTTCTTGCTTCGATAGTGAAACGGTTATTAGCATCTGACTATCAATAAGTCGACCTGCAACATACTCAAGTTCTCACAACTCACTTCCATTTTATGACAAATGACGGATAATTCTCAAACCTGATCAACCAGAGGTATGACCTGGCAGCACAGATGCAAAACCATAAGTTTTCTCCAACTTCCAGAGCAGCATACACAAAGCATCACTGCTTTCTATATTACACTAAATCAAATCACAACCAGCAAAAGATAAATAGTACGTGCTCAGATTCATTCAGGAATGTGAATACAGCAATTTAATATCCATTCAGCAAATATGAAATTCAACAATTTGGTCTAAGTGCTGCTAGGTCATTCCTCACAGCTGTAGTCTGCAGCTCACTTACTCTATACTGGTGCTTTTTAACTGGGTGCAGCCAACTGCATTTCACACCCCTCTATAATTATCACACTCAATCACCCCCTCAAAGCAATCCTTCCCGACGACATTAGTAACTGCTTCTCTTTGCAAGTGCTGTTGTCCAGTCTGCAATGATTTACTTCATTTCCATCTCCAAAAACCCATACCCCAGATTCAATCATCAAATCACTACATCCACTCTTTGCTCCCACAGCTTACACTCAGTATCACCTGTCCATTCCTCCTAACCGATATCCCTCCTGGACTACCAGCTCACTTTCCACCAAATATCTTACCCAATATCACTGCCCCATCACTCAGGACCTCAATCTTGCAGCCCCAATTTTCTACTTCTCCCCCCGAAATATCCGAACT
>NC_057748.1:5126430-5128003 GCF_004010195.1 Chiloscyllium plagiosum
CTCTCCTCCTGTCCCCTCCCCTCCCTCTGAACCCTCACACCGCCCCAGCCCTCACCACTCCCTCTTTCTCACCTGCCCCCTCTCCATGTGATCCCTCCCCACAACATGCCACCCCCTGCGGGCCGTACCTTCCCCCGGGGAGTAAGAATTGGCTCCGATGCAGCCCTTACACAGCGAGTGCAGGCAGGGCAATAGACGGGGCTGCCGCTCCCTCAGGGCCTCACGGCAAACTCCGCACCGCTCCAGCTGGCTCAGCTCGGCAGCCGCTGCGTCAGGCGCCTCGGCCTCAGCAGCGGGCCCCGAGTCGTCAGGAGGTCGCCCGGCCTCGGCGGGCAGCAGCGCGGCTGGGCTGTCCATGACTGTGGCGCGGTCGCGGTGTCAGCGGCAACGACTCGGCGGCGACCCATTGTATTCGGCGGCCATTGCCCCCGCGGTGAGCGCGACCCCGAGATCTCGCGATAACTCAGCTTTGGGACTGGGGCTCCGGGAGAGGGGGGGGGGGGGACGCATGACGTCATCAGGTTCGTGCGGCAGTTTGCGGAGTGAGCGTGTGAGGGCGGGGCTGGATCGACGTCAGCGCTCAAGGTGTCCCGTTACGTCATGGAGGCGGATCGACAGGGCGTGACTACAATGGAATTAAAGGGCGGGCCTCAGCACGTGAGGACCTGGGCGGGGCCTGCATGACGTTTCCCTCACACCGGGGGTGTGCGTGATGACGCGAGGGCGCACGTTGATGTCTGCCTTCCCCATTGACAATGACCTGAGTTGTCAATCAGACCCACTTCAGGCATGGCTCAGGGAAAAGGAGGCAGCTTTCTCAGGCCCACCCCCCTGCCCATCCTCCCAACCTCCCCCTCCCCTGAGAATCCATTAATTTGCTTTCATTGCGATTGCTCCTGATTTTGATTCCACCTTAGGGCAGCATTTGCTGAACAATCCCGACTGTGCTGAACATCTGCTGGAGGCACCGGTTTGAGCTGATGCCCGTGGGGCAGTAGGCGCTGATGTGGCGAAGGTAAAAACAATGACTGCAGATGCTGGAAGCCAGATTCTGGATCAGTGGTGCTGGAAGAGCACAGCAGTTCAGGCAGCATCCGAGGACAGGCAAAATCGACGTTTCGGGCAAAAGCCCTTCATCAGGAATAAAGGCAGAGAGCCTGAAGCGTGGAGAGATAAGCTAGAGGAGGGTGGACTGTAAAACCTGTGCACACACCTCCTCCCTCACCTCCATCCAAGGCCCTAAAGGAGCCTTCCACATCCATCAAAGTTTTACCTGCACATCCACTAATATCATTTATTGTATCCGTTGCTCACGATGCGGTCTCCTCTACATTGGGGAGACTGGACGCCTCCTAGCAGAGCGCTTTAGGGAACACCTCCGAGACACCCGCACCAATCAACCAAACCGCCCCGTGGCCCAACATTTCAACCCCCCCTCCCACTCTGCCGAGGATATGGAGGTGCTGGCCCTCCTCCACCGCCGCTCCCTCACCACCAGACGCATGGAAGAAGAACGCCTCATCTTCCACCTCGGAACACTTCAACCCCAGGCCATCAATGTGGATTTCAACAG
>NC_057748.1:5128181-5135760 GCF_004010195.1 Chiloscyllium plagiosum
GGGGAATATATCCCTGGTGGTGGGGTCTGTCGGAAGGCGGAGAGGGGTGGGGCGGGAAATATATCCCTGGTGGTGGGGTCTGTTTGGAGGTGGCGGAAATGTCGGCGGATGATTTGGTTTATGCGAAGGTTGGTAGGGTGGAAGGTGAAGCCTTCTGCCCATCGAGCAGTGTGAAGCCAGGAATAAAATGGCAATGAAGGATAAACTCACCTGGCACTACTTGGCCATATTCTCCCTTTCCAGATAACAACCCCATTCCCTTTTGAATGCCTCGACTGAAGCTGTGTCCACCCACTCTCTGGCGGCAGAAATAAAAAATGCGTTCATGATAATTTACCAAAAATCTGAAATCATTCTGACAGATTGAAAAACAGCAAATGTGACAGCATTGTTTAAAAAAGGAGGTAGACAAAATGGATAACTGTAGTGTGGGCAATGCCTGAATCTGTAATCAGTAAAGAAATAGTGAGACAGAGTCACAGAGATGTACAGCATGGAAACGGACCCTTTGGTCCAACCCGTCCATACCAACCAGATATCCCAACCCAATCTAGTCCCACCTGCCAGCACCTGGCCCATATCCCTCCAAACCCTTCCTATTCATATACCCATCCAGATGCCTTTTAAATGTTGCAATTGTACCAGCCTCCACCACTTCCTCTGGCAGCTCATTCCATACACGTATCACCCTCTGCGTGAAAACGTTGCCCCTTAGGTCTCTTTTATATCTTTCCCCTCTCACCCTAAACCTATACCCTCTAGCTCAACCCCAGGGAAAAGACTTTGTCTATTTATCCGATCCATGCCCCTCATAATTTTGTAAATCTCTATAAGGTCACCCTTCAGCCTTCGACGCTCAAGGGAAAACAGCTCCAGCCTGTTCAGCCTTCCTGTAGCTCAGATTCTCCAACCCTGGCAACATCCTTGTAAATCTTTTCTGAACCCTTTCAAGTTTCACAGCATCTTTCCAACAGGAAGGAGACCAGAATTGCACGCAATATTCCAACAGTGGCCTAATCAATGTCTTGTACAGCCGCAACATGACCTCCCAACTCCTGTACTCAATACTCTGACCAATAAAGGAAAGCATACCAAATGCCTTCTTCACTATCCTATCTACCTGCAACTCCACTTTCAAGGAGCTATGAACCTGCACACCACTTCAGAAATTGTCCCACAGGTTCATGAAAGGCAGATCACATTTAACTAATTTACTGGAAATCTCGGAGGACATTATGGGTGTGGTGGACGACGGGGAATTGGTGGATGTGGAGTATTTGGATTTCCAGAAGGCATTCGACAATGTGCCGCACAAAAGGCTGCTGCATTAGATAAAGATGCATGCGGTTATGGGTAATGTATTAGCATGGATAGAAGATATATGAACAGGAACGGTTCAGAGAGGTATGGGCCAGGTGCTGGCAAATGGGACTAGATTAGTTCAGGATATCTAGTTGGCATGGACAAGTTGGACCGAAGGGTCTGTTTCCATGCTATACATCTCTATGACTCTAAGATTGGTTAACTAACAGAAAGCAAAGAATGGGGATAAATAGATGTTTCTTTCTGATTGGCGTCAGTGGCAAGTGGTGTGCCTCAGTGATCAATATTGGGACTGCAATTGTTTGCTATTTACATAGATGATTAAGAGTTGGGGACCAAGTGTAGTGTGTCAAAGTTCGCAGATGACGCGAAGATGTGCGGTAAAGCAATGTGTGCAGAGGACACAAAGTCTGCAGGGAGATGTAGATAGGTTGAGTGGGCAAAGGTATGGACGATGAAGTGTAAATGTGAGGTATTCCATTTTGTTAGGAATAACCAATAACGCCAACTATTAGTTCAATGGTGAAAAATTGCAGCATGCTGCTGTTCAGAGGAACCTGGGTGTTATGCATAAATCACAAAAAGTTATTTTGCAGGTGCAGCAGATAATTAAGAAGACAAATGGAAAATTGTCCTTCATTCTTAGAGGGATGGAGTTTAAAAATAAGATAATGCTGGAGCTGTATAGAGTGCTGGTGAAGCCACAAGTGGAGTACTGTGTACAGTTTTGATCTTCTTTCTTAAGAAAGGATGTACGGAACTGGAGGGCATTCAGGGGGAGATTCACTAGGTTAATCCCAAAGCTGAGAGGGTCAGCTTAGGAGAGATTGAGTAGGCTGGGACTATACTCATAGGAATTTAGAAAAATGGGAGTGGGGGAATCTTATAGAAACATATAATACTATGAAGGGAGTAGATAAAATAGAAGCAAGGAGGTTGTTTCCACTGGTGGGTGAAACTGGAACTAGGGAGCATAGCTTCAAAATAAGGGGGAGCAAATTTAGGACTGAGTTGAGGAACTTCTTCAACCAAAGGGTTATGAATCTATGGAATTCCCTGTCCAGTGAAGCAGTTGAGACTACCTTGTTGAATGTTTTTAAGGCAAAGATAGATTTTTGAACAGTAAAGGAATTAAGGGTTTTGGTGAGTGGGTGGGTGAGTGGAGCTGAGTTCATGAAATGTTTAGCCATGATCTTACTGAATGGTGGAGCAGGCTCGACAGCCAGGTGGCCTACTCCTCCTGCTTATGTTCTGATGAGTACATTCTAAATCCTACAACCACTTGCTGTGTGAACACGCTTTTCTCATGTCTTGTTCCTGTTGCCAATTAGTCTAAATCTGTACATTGTAATTGTGCTTGCATCCACCACTTCCTCAGGAAGGTCATTCCACATGCAAAACATCATGTAAAAAATTTGCCTCGTCTTTTTTTTTAAAATCTTTCTTCTCGCATCTTAAAAATGTGCCCTCAAACTTAAAATTCTCCATCTTATCGAAAAGACAACTACCCTCAACTCTATCTAAATCTCTTGTTATTGAGTTTTGAGAAGATTTGTCGCTCAGGTTGAGGTTCTGAATGTAGGTTTGCTCACTGAGCTAGAAGGATCATTTACCGACTTTTCGTCACCATGCCAGGTAACATCTTCAGTGAGTCTTCAGACGAAGCACTGCTAACGTTTCCTCCTTTCTATTTGTGTTTGGGTTTCCTTGGGTTGGTTACATCATGTCCTGTGGTGATGTCATTTCTTATAGTGATATCATTTCCTGTTCCTTTTCTCAGGGGGTGGTAAATGGTGTCCAAATCAATGTCTTTGTTAATAGAGTTCTGGTTGGAATGCCATGCTTTGAGGAATTCTCGTGCGTGTCTCTGTTTGGCTTGTCCTAAGATGGATACGCATTCCCAATCGAAGTGGTGTTCTTCCTTATCTGTATGTAAAGATACTAGTAAGAGAAGGTCATGTCGTTTTGTGGCTAGTTAACGTTCATGTGTCCTGATGGCTAGTTTTCTGCCTGTTTGTCCAATGTAGTATTTGTTACAGTCCTTGCATGGTATTTTGTAAATGACATTAGTTTTGCTTGTTCTCTGTATAGGGTTTTTCAAGTTCATTAGCTGTTGTTTTAGTGCGTTGGTGGGTTTGTGGGCTTACTGGATGCCAAGGGGTCCGAGTAGTCTGGCAGTCATTTCAGAGATGTCTTTGACATAGGGGAGAGTGGCTAGGGTTTCTGGACATGTTTTGTCTGCTTTTTTGGGTTTGTTGCTACGATAACGGCAGACTGTGTTCATTGGGTACCCATTCTTTTTGGATACACGGGTATAGGTGATTTCCGCTGCTTTGCATAGTTGCTCTGTGCTGCAGTGTGTGTTAGCTCATTGAAATAATGTTCTGATGCAGCTTCGTTTGTGGGTGTTGGGATGATTGCTTCTGCAGTTCAGTATGTGGTCCGTATGTGTTGTTTTCCTGTAGACGCTGGGTTGAAGTTCCCATCGGATGTTCGCGCTACTGTGATATCTAGAAATGGCAGTTTGTTGTTGTTTTCCTCCTCTTTAGTAAATTTTATGCCAGTAAGAGTATTAATTGTTGTTTCATTTGTTTCATTTAGTGATGACAAAGGTGTCATCCATGTGCTGCCAGAGGAAGTGGTGGAGGCTGATACAACTGCAGCATTTAAAAAGCATCTGTATGGGTATATGAATAGGAAGGGTTGAGAGAGATATGGGCCAAGTGCTGGCAAATGGGACTAGATTAGGTTAGCATTTCTGGTTGGTATGGACGAGTTGGAATGAAGGGTCTGTTTCCATGCTGTACATCTCTATGACTCCATGGCAGCTGGATAAAGTGGTTAAGATGACATATGGTCTACTTGCCTTTATTAGTCAAGGCATAGATTTTAAGAGCAGGAAGATTATCCTGGGACTTCATGAAATATTGTTAGGAGACAGTATTCTGTGCGGTTCTGGAATCCACATTATAGGAGGGATGTGATAGCACTGGAGAGGATGCAGAGGAGATTTACTTGGATGTTGCTTTGGGGGCTGGACAGGTCTGGTTATGAAGAGAGATTGGACAGACTGGGGACTTGGTTGAATTATATAAAATTATGACAGGGGCATAGATCAGGTAGACAGGAAGAATCTTTAACCCTTGCTGGAGGGATCAGTGACTGGGAGCAGGAGGTTTAGAGGGAATGTGAGGAAAACCTTTTCCACTAAGAGGCTGGTGGGAATTTGGAACTCACTGCTTGGTGGGAGAACAGAAACTATTGTAACATTGAAGAAGTATTTAACCATGCATTGCCAAGGCATAAAAAGCTACAGGCCAAGTGTTAGAAAATGGGATGATGATAGTTAGATGGTTACTCTTGATTAATGCAGATGTAATGGGCAAAAGAGCAGTTTTCTGTGTAGAGCTCTATGATTCTATGACATACATCTACCAGCACTGAGGAAACCAATCAAAAGTCCTGCAAAATATTTATACACAACTAGGGGCCACATCAGTCCATGTGCTTATGCCCCCTGCTCTGGTTCAGTCCATCCCATCAGTTGGGGCTGCCTTAGTGGTCCCAGAGGACCATAAGGCTGCTGTCTTATTAGACAGAGAGATGACTGGTGGTAGTTTAGAACATAGAACATTACAGCGCAGTACAGGCCCTTTGGCCCTCGATGTTGCACCAACCTGTGAAACCAATCTGAAGCCCATCTAACCAACACTATTCCATTCTCGTCCATATGCCAATGCAATGACCATTTAAATGCCCTTAAAGTTGGCGAGTCGACTACTATTGCAGGCAGTGCATTCCATCCGTACTACTCTGAGTAAAGAAACTACCTCTGACATCTGTCCTATTTCTATCATCCCTCAATTTAAAGCTATGTCTCCTTGTGCTAGCCATCACCATCCAGGGAAAATGGCTCTCACTGTCCACCGTATCTAACCCTCCCATTATTTTATATGTCTCAATGAAGTCACCTCTCAACCTTCTTCTCTCTAACAAAAACAGCCTCAAGTCCCTCAGCCTTTTCTCATAAGACCTTCCCTCCATACCAGGCAAAAGGTGAGGACTGCAGATGCTGGAAATCAGAGTCTAGATTAGAGTGGTGTTGGAAACGTACAGGTCAGGCAGCATCTGAGGAGCAGGAAAAGCCCTTCCTGATGAAGGGCTTTTGCCCAAAACGTTGATTTTCCTGCTCCTCAGATACTGCCTGATCTGCAGTGCTTTTCCAGCACTACACTTCCCTCCATACCAAGCAACATCCAAGTAAATCTCCTCTGCACCCTTTCCCAAAGCTTCCACATTCTTCCTATAACGTGGTGACCAGAACTGCACGCAATTGTCCAAGTGCAGCCACAGCAAATTTTATACAGTTGCAGCAAGACCTCATGGTTCTGAAACTCAATCCCTCTACCAATGAAAGCTAACACACCTTATGCCTTCTTAACAATCCTATCAATCTGGGTGGCAACTTTCAAGGCTCTATGCACATGGACACAGAGAGCTTTCTGCTCATCTACACTACCAAGAACCTTACTATTAGCCTAATACTCTGCATTCCTGTTAACCCCTTCCAAAGTGAATCACATCATACTTTTCCACATTAAACTCCATTTGCTACCTCTCAGCCCAGCTCTGCAGTTTATCTATGTTCCTCTGTAATATCGTTTGGCACTATCCAAATCTACCGACCTTGGTGTCAATAGCAAATTTACTAATCCATCCTTCTATTCCCTCATCCAGGTCATTTATAAAAATGACAAACAGCCGTGGACCCAACACAGATCCTTGCAGTACACCACAAGTAACTGAACTTCAGGATGAATATTTTTCATCAACCATCACCCTGTCTTCTTTCAGGTAGCCAATTTCTGATCCAAATTGCTATATCACCCTCAATCCCATGCCTCCATATTTTGTGCAATAGCCTACTGTGGGGAACCTTATCAAACGCATTACTGAAATCCATGTACACCACATCAACCGCTTTACCCTCATCCACCTATTTGGTCACCTTCTCAAAGAACACAATCAGGTTTGTGAGGCACGACTTACCCTTCACAAAACCGTATTGACTATCCTAATCAACTTATTCCTTTCTAGAGGAATATAAATCCTATCTCTTATAACCCTTTCCAACAGTTTACCCAGAACCAAAGTAGGGCTCACTAGTCTATAATTACCAGGGCTATCCCTCCTCCTCTCCTTGGACAAGAGAGCAACATTTGCTATCCTCCAGTCTTCTGGCACTATTGCTGTAGCCAATCACAACATAAAGATCAAAGCCAAAGGCTCAGCAGTCCCCTCCTGGCTCTTCTTAGCTCTCTGTAGTCTTTCCTGGCTAACTTGTAACTCTCAAGTGCCCTAACGGAGCCTTCACATCTCATCCTAACATAAGCCTTCTTCGTGTGTGCGTGCGTGTGTCTGTGTGTGTGGTTAGGTTGAGAAGGTGGGACCTTCATACTGACTGCTGGGAGTATAGGAATCAAACCCACATTATTAGCATCAATCTGCATTGCAAGTCTACCCTGCCCCAATTAATATTTCTCTCAGATCCCACATGACTGAAGGTAAGAGGGGAAAATGTTTTCAGAGGGTGGTGCGAGTTTGGTATGAACTGCCACAGGAAGTGGTGGAGGATGGTACAACTACAGTGGAACCTCATTTGTCCAAATACCAATTATCCGAAAATCGGATTATCCAAAGAATATCTCGAGGTCCTGACAGAAACATTACAAAGACATGTGTCCAATACTGATTGCATCTTTTGCTTACAGTGACTAAAAGTGCTGCTGAGAACAGTCCTGGATTGATGGGAGTGCAGGCACCGTTTCTAAATGACTGGTCTCCCACCCCCTCTCTCTTTCTCTCCCCCCTGGGATTCTACACTTTCCCTGGAATTCTACACAGGTGTGTACCCTAAACCCTCCTTCCCCAGATAATCTCTTTAACATTGTCCTGTACAGGGCAAAGGTGGAACCTGTCAAAAAGTTGCAGTAAGACGTTTTGTGTGCGCGCTATTTGGAGACTCACCCCAAAAGGCAGCAGCAGTAGCAGTCTTCTTGCTGGTGTTCAGTCCAGCTGACCTGGAGAGGGGGGGGGGCAGATGGGCTGGGGGTGGTGTTGGACGAGGTGGGCGGTGTTGTTAGACGGAGGTTGGGGAGGGGATGGGCAGTGGGCGATGTTGGACGGAGCTGGTCGGACGGGCGGGGGGATGGTGTTGGACGGGGTTTGGGACGGACGGTGGGCGATGTTGGATGGG
>NC_057748.1:5135788-5148384 GCF_004010195.1 Chiloscyllium plagiosum
TTGGGGGGGGGGGGGAGAAAAAGATGCCTCGCGCACGGTGTGATGTAGTCTTCTGAATGGGGAGTAGACTTAATAGAAAGCTCGGACTCCCAGAGGAAAAGGCATTGAATGGATTAACCGAATAATCAATTATCTGAACGAAATAGTGCCCACCCATCTTGTTCAGATAATCAAGGTTCCTCTGTACAATATTTAAAAGGCATCTGGATGGTTATACGAATAAGGAGGGATATGGGCCAAATGCTGGCAAATGGGACTAGATTAATTTAGGATATCTGGACAGCATAGACGAGTTGGCCTAAAGGATCTGTTTTCATGCTGTACATCTCTATGAATGGCTTATTGAATTCCCTTTTGAAAGCTTGCAACAAAATGTACCATCACCATTGACAACGAAAGTGAAAACTGCTGGAGAAACTCAGCAGGTCTGGCATCAGCTGTGAGGAGAAATCTGAGTTAACATTTTGACCCTCCAGTTCTGGACTAAAAACGTTAACTGTTTTCCTCTCCACAGATGCTGCCAGACCTGCTGAGTTTCTCCAGCTACCGTTTTAGATTTACAACTCTGTGTTTTCTTACCCTCAGCATACATGTAGGCAACTTGTTGCTGATCACAGAAGGTACTGCAGAAGTAGGCCTTGAACGCACAACCTTCACACTCAGAGACATCAGTACAACTGACTGAGCTAATTACTTATTAGTGGTAGTAAACAATCTCACAAGCACTATTTCAAAAACAAGCAGAGGATTCATCATGGCAGAGGATAACATTTATCTCTCAGTTACATCACAAAAAAACACAAATTATCTGGTCATAATTATATCTCCCTTTGTGGGAGATGACTTAGTACCAATAGGCTGCCACACTTGTGCACAACATTGACACTTCAAAACAGCAAAACTAGATGCATTAAAAAGTACTTTTTTAGCTGTGAAAAAACTCAGCACCATTCCATGGGTAAACAAGGCACCATACAAATGCAGTGTGTATTAAGCTAGAAGCATTTCCAAGTTAACTTAGAGTCATAGAGATGTACAGCATGGAAACAGACCCTTCGGTCCAACCCGTCCATGCCGACCAGATATCCCAACCAAATCTATCCCACCTGCCAGCACCCGGCCCATATCCCTCCAAACCCTTCCTATTCATATACCCATCCAAATACCTCTTAAATGTTGCAATTGTACCAGCCTCCACCACATCCTCTGGCAGCTCATTCCATACACGTACCACCCTCTGTGTGAAAAAGGTGCTGCTTAGGTCTCTTTTATATCTTTCCCCTCTCACATTAAACCTATGTCCTCTAGTTCTGGACTCCTCGACCCCAGGGAAAAGACTGTGTCTATTTAACCTATCTATGCCCCTCATAATTTTGTAAGCCTCTATAAGGTCACCCGTTAGCCTCCACACTCCAGGGAAAACAGCCCCAGCCTGTTCAACCTCTCCCTGTAGCTCAGATCCTCCAACCCTGGCAACATCCTTGTAAATCTTTTCTGAACCCTTTCAAGTTTCATAACATCTTTCCGATAGGAAGGAGACCAGAATTGCATGCAATATTCCAACAGTGGCCTAACCAATGTCCTGTACAGCCGCAACATGACCTCCCAACTCCTGTACTCAATACTCTGACCAATTAAGGAAAGCATACCAAATGCCTTCTTCATTATCCTATTTACCTGCGACTCCACTTTCAAGGAGCTATGAACCTGCACTCCAAGGTCTCTTTGTTCAGCAACAATCCCTAGGACCTTACCATTAAGTGTATAAGGCCTGCTAAGATTTGCTTTCCCAAAATGCAGCACCTCGCATTTATTTGAATTAAACTCCATCTGCCACTTCTCAGCCCATTGGCCCATCTGAGGTAACCCTCTTCGCTGTCCACTACACCTCTAATTTTGGTGTCATCTGCAAATTTACTAACTGTACCTCTTATGCTCACATCCAAATCAATTATGTAAATGACAAAAAGTAGAGGGCCCAGCACCGATCCTTGTGGCACTCCACTGGTCACAGCCCTCCAGTCTGAAAAACAACCCTCCACCACCACCCTCTGTCTTCTTTGAGCCACTTCTGTATCCAAATGGCTAGTTCTCCCTATATTCCATGAGAGTAACCTTGCTAATTGGTCTCCCATGGGGAACCTTGTCGAATGCCTTACTGAAGTCCATATAGATCACATCTACTGCTCTGCCCTCAATCTTCTTTGTTACTTCAAAAAAAAACTCAATCAAGTTTGTGAGACATGATTTCCCACGCACAAAGCCATGTTGACTATCCCGAATCAGTCCTTGCCTTTCTAAATACATGTACATCCTGTCCCTCAGGATTCCCTCTAACAACTTACCCACCGCCCAGGTCAGGCTCACTGGTCTATAGTTCCTTGGCTTGTCTTTACCACCCTTATGCAGTGGCACCATGTTTGCCAACCTCCAGTCTTCCGGCACCTCACCTGTGACTATCGATGATACAAATACTGATTCCTTTTTAAGTGCAATATACCTTCAAATGATCTCAGCTGTCTGGTAGCTGATTTAATGAGTGCCCCCAAGGACTGGGAGTCATGTGGAAATAATGGGGATACTGACCACATTCACAACCCACACACTGAGCATCAGCAGACAATTCAGGAAAACATCGAAGCCACAAATCCAGGCTAGAGCCTGGGTTGCTGCAAGCTGAGCCACGATTCACAGATCCTGGCACTCCCTGCTTTAAATTCCCAGCAATTGTTAACGTGCATAAGTAGGTCATTCAGCCCATTGATCTTGCTCCAGTTCCCTCCCTTAGTGCTAATCTCCTGTCCTTTCTCCCCATATCCCTGCACATCATTTCTATCCAAATAACCATCCAACATCGTCTTAAATACCTCACTTGAACCTGCCTCTGCCTCATTTCTCAGGCAGTGCATTCTATATCCTGTGTTAAGAAACTTTTTCTTTGCTTCACCCTTGCTTTATTTGCACATCACTTGAGATCCACGCACTGTCATAGTGTCATAGAGATGTACAGCATGGAAACAGACACTTCGGTCCAACTTATCCACGCCTACCAGATATCCCAACCCAATCTTGTCCCACTTGGCACACCAGGCCCATATCCCTCCAAACCCTTCTATTTATCCAGATGCCTTTTAAATGTTGCAATTGTACTAGCCTCCACTATTCCTCTGACATTCTTTTATCTTTGCAAGTGGGAACAGCTTCTCTCTGTGGCTCTGTCCAGCCCACTCATGATTGTCCAGGACCCTGGCCTCCATAAGACTGACCGACTTCCAGACTTTGTCAGAAGAAGTTGCCCCACAACTGTGCCAGAAAATCAAAGGCAAAAGACCTCCTGGAATATATCCAACCAAGTTGGCAACCTTACAGGGTGTGATGATCAATATTACACAGCATCTGGTATATTTCTGAAACAAATAATCAGCTGTAAGTGACATTTGACATTAAACATACAAATCACACAGGTCACTCCACATGGCATTAAACATGCAGGTCACTCAATGTGACATTTATCACACCAGTCACTGTGACATTAAACACACAGGTCACTCTAAATTTGGTATGGTCATTAACTTGACACTAAAAAGGGAAACATTAATGTTTGGCATAATTCATGCTGTATTTAATAAATAAAAAAGAATGCGACCCTAATAAAATAATGCTTTCATAACTCAATAAGACCATATGACATAGTAGGCCATTCAGCCCATCGAGTCAGCTCCAGCATTCGACAGGATTGTGGCTGATTTGATAATCCTCAACTCCACTTTCCTGTCTTTTCCCCTTCCTGAGCCCCACAGCAGGATGGGAGGGAGAAAACAATAAGGCGGGTACAAATTCTACACTGTGAAATTGGGAATGCACACAGGGAACTGAGGAGGATAGGAAGGGAAGAAACTTTAAACTGTTTAGCAAGTTAGGAGCAGGGTCTGAGCAAAATGCTCAAGAAGGAGAAAGGAGTGGAGGAAGACAGAGGGACAAAAGCCCTCACAGGTCAGCTGGAGAGAAGAATGTTTCCCCCGTCACTTTAACGGGATTAAAACATTCTGTGCCAACTCCCTGTTTATCCTCTAGTATCAGTACAGCACCCCTAATTGTCATGGTTGTATATTTTCTTTACCTAACTAAAATATCACAGTATTAATGGTTTAATTGGCTTTACGTTTTGAAAGCTGTGAGAAACAGCAGTCTTTAATTGAGGTTATTACGTCATTGGTGAATTCGAAAATGTGACTTTTAGATTGTTTAATGGAACAGTTAGGATCATTGTCAACAAGAGTTATACTGGGAATTGTGGGAATATGCAACAGTAATTGTGCATGTGTCTTTGATTGACTTTCAAAAGAGATTATGAAAGGAACAACTGAGTTGGAAATGATCCATAGTAAGTTAGCCTACGGTGACCATTTGTGTGTTTTACAGTTGAAGAAAGAAAGTAGAAAGCTGCAGGAATTAGTAAAAGAGCTGCAGGATAAAAATGCTTACCTATTGGAAAGCACTATACCTCATACTAGGAAAAGGCTGCACATAGAGCCAACACTGTGACTGGTAAAAGTGGATGTTCATGTTGAAATGGACTTAGAAAAAAATCAAAACATGCCCAATAGAAATCTGTGCTGGGGCTATTATCTTGCAAGACCTTGAGAATATTGTTGACAGTGCTTCCCCAATGTTTCATCCATGTGTAGTGAGACACAGCTAGTGTGTAATGTCACCCATGAGCCAGAAGGACAAAGGAATAGGACCCTTAGGCACAGTTAGAGACAGGATCAACAAATCTCTTATCCCCAGTAAAGTTAAAGAAATTTTTTGAAAACTGGATTGTATTCACAGAGAATTACCGTGGCAGTTACAAGGAGAACATCCGTTACATTTGACTGAGATCAGTGCTCAAGCGAGTAGCCCGAAAGCATCATTGTTTCAAAACTTCCAAATCCTTACAAACTTTAAAATGTCTTTTTAAGCTGCAGAAAAGATGTGTGAAACAATGGTTTAGTCATTTCTGTCAATGATTTGGATGTGAACATAGAAGGTATGGTTAGTAAGTTTGCAGATGACACCAAAATTGGAGGTGTGGTGGACAGCGAAGAAGGTTACCTCAGATTACAACAGGATCTTGATCAGATGGGTCAATGGACCAAAGAGTGGCAGATAGAATTTAATTTAGATAAATGTCAGGTATTGCATTTTGCAAGGGCAAATCAGGGCAGGACTTATACACTTAAATGGTAATGTCCTGTGGAGAGTTGCTGAACAAAGACCTTGGACTGCAGGTTCATAGCTCCTTGAAATTGGAGTTGCAGGTGGACAAAGGTAGTAAAGGCAGCAAATGGCTTACACAAGATGGCTGAAGAGAAATGATCAGCGATGAGGAGCAATTTCCTCAGAGGGTAGTTATGCTGTGCAATTCTTTTTCTCAGAGGCCTGGTTTCTTAAGTAGACTGAAAGCGGAGATAGATTTTTAATCAGCAAGGGAATCAAGTTTTATGGGGAAAGTACAAGGAAGTGGAATTGAATCTGATCTGACTTCTTCAAAACTATTCGTGGCTTCATTTCTGAAGGGGTTCGCACAGTGGCTCAGTGCTAAGCGCTGCTGCCTCACAGTGCCACACACCCAGGTTCATTTCTAGCCTAGGGCATCTGTTCTCCCTGTGCCTGCTTGGGTTTCCTCAGGATGTTCCAGTTTCCTCCCACATTCGAAAGATGTGCAGGATAGATGGATTGGCCATAGTGTCCAGAAATGTGTAGATTAGCCACGGGAAATGAAAGGATAGGGTTGGGGGGTGGAGGGGAAAGAGTCTGGGTGGGATGCTCTCCAGAGAGTGGGTGTGGACTTGACAAGCCAAATGGTCTGTTTCTACACTGTAGGGGATCTATAATAGGAATCATATGAGACTTGAAATGTTAACTCTATTTCTGACTCACCAGACGTGCTGAGTTTCTCCAGCACTTTGTTTTTATGACTCCTCCCCTTCCTGTGCTCAACGAGACCCCCAGCTGTTCAGATGCCCATGAAATAGTTAGCTGAGAAAGAGCAGCAATTTTAAAGCCAGGTCAGTCCTGCCATAGGGTCACAGTGCTGTGTGGATGGAAACCAAATTTAAATCCAGACCTATGGAAATATCGTTTCTGTGAAAAACCCAGCTATTAAAATGATCTCCATTGACCTTTCACCTGGAGTCCTCCGTAGACCGAGTTCATCTGAAACTGCCCATATTTCAATCCAGTCCTGTTCACTCTGAGTCCTTCAGTGGCACCCAGTCCAGAGACACTGCTGTTCCAAAAACCCTTCTTTTCAGATCCCAGGCAATGGGAGGAGAAGGTGGTCAGAAGGACGGAACGTAGAGAGGATAGAGAAAGGATTCAGGAGAAGTTGGGGATGGGGGAGAAGTGTCAGGAAAGGATGGGAGTGGGAAGGATGTGAAAAAGATGGACAAATGTTTGGAGAGAGGATTCGGGGGTGGGGGTGGGAGAAGGGTGAAAAGGGGATAGTGGTCAGAAGGGTTCCAAGAGGATGGAGGTGGGGAACGGATGGGGGAGAAGTGTAGGGAGAAGATGGGGGAAGGTGAAGAGAAATAGAATAGAAATGTATTGTCACATGCACTTGCACACGAAAAATAGTGAAACTGTTTAAAAGGTACCTCACCATGACACCTGCATCAATGACAGAAATCATACAAAATAATAAAAAGAACAAAATTAAGACAGTTCATCACAGTTAAATAACGGCTCCTTGGGGAAAACTGGATAAGGGATGATGGAATACCTTGAAGACACAGCCGGGAGGAGACTTCACGCCAGGCCACTAGATACTAGGCCAGAAGCCTCCTCCAAAGAAAACTGCCATACCGGACTGATACTGCTACTCCTGCACAAGACCACCAGCTAGGCCCTGGAACACCTGGACACCAAAACCAAAGAAGACCGCCACACAGGTACAAAGCCTCCATCCCAGGACAAGACTGCCAGACTGCTACACCGGCCCCAAACCATTGCACCAGGGGACCGTCGCACCGGGAGACCGCCTTAACGGGCCCAGACCATCTTTCTCCTCTTTCAGGCACCTAGGCCAAGTTACGAACTTGGAGCCTCAGCCTAGCCTGCAAGTCCAGGCCAGGGGAGCCAGCCCTGTTCCTCAGTCACCGGGTGACCCTGGTCTAGGATGAAGCCATGTCTGGCTCGTTGTGGCATTGCTTTCTTTTTGTTTAGGCATCCAGCAAATAAAAGAGAAAGAACAAAGAAAAACAGCAAAAGTAAAAAGCAGCAAGAGAAAAGAAAGAAAGCCGATGGGAGGGGACGAGCGCAAAGCTCAGCTCCCCTAGTCTGCTGCCCTCTTGAACAATAAGACTACAATAGAATAGAGAGGATGGGGTGGGAACATTGAAGGTGGAGGGAGACGATGACCAGTATTCCAATATAATCCGTTCTTTTATTGAAGATTTCAGCATCTACTAAGGTTTGAGTGGTGGAGGTTGACTCTGACCGACCACCTGTGCACATTGCTTCGTCAGGCCCTGCGGTGAGAAAGAGAGACACTACTGTAAAACGTTGACCACACTTCCCTCTCTTCTACAGTTCAACAGCGCAGACAGACTCAGTGCTACTGGGGGAGAGGGGCTGCAGAAAAGAACCAGAAAGAAGTGGCACTCCCACTTTTTGGCAAAGATGTCTTGCCAAGACGTGGGCACAAAAAAAAAATCACAGGGGCCTAGTTGAAGAACAATGTGGAGACTTGGCCGACATTTGTGTATAGACCATTCAAGTACAGATCAGGTTTGAACTGAGTGAAGAGCAGAATGGCTCAAGCGGCTGAATGGCCTCCTCTGTTTCCTCTGAAGTAGGAATCCTTCCCAAACATTCCCTTTATACTGTCCAGAGAGTTGGAAACTACTAAATTGCATGTTCTTCTTTCACTTTGTGAAAGACTTCAGGTCATGGCTGTTGGCTAAAGTACAGCTGGTACTCACCTGTATCTTGGCCATCTGCTTGGCCAGTTTCTCCCTCAGCTCTAGGAGGATCACTGCCTTGCGAACTCTGATTAAGCGCTCGGCACCTTCCTCGATGCCCGTGTAGCTGTGCAAGACGTGAGGAGACTCAATGCTGTATAGCTGTCACCCCGAAAAGAGACAAAAAAGAAAGGCAACTCTTGTTTTTTTTCTGGAACTTTTTATTTTGGCTGGAAGAACAAAAAAATGTATTGTCAACATGATGAGAGATTGCAGAGGGATCGGGGTGTTCCAGTGTGTGAATCACAAAGGGAGAGTAAGTAGCTACAGCAATTAATTGGAAAAAAATAAAATTTTATTAGCTTTATCATGAGGGGAATTGATTACAAAATTAGGAAGGTTACGCATCAGTTACACAGGGCACTGGTGAGATGGTAACTGGAGTACTGGGTACAGTACTGGGCAGCCTATGTAGGAAAGATGCAAGTTCGTTGGCAGTTGAGAGTGTTTACAACGCCAATACCTGGAGTGAGTGGGTTGTCTTACAAGGAAAGATTGGACAGGATAGACCTATATCCTCTAGAGTTTTGAAGAATAAATGGCAACTCAATCGAAACAAAGTCCTGAATGATTTGGAGTGTGGAGAGGATGTTTCTTCTTATGGAGAATCAAAAATTAGGGGTCATTGTTTCACAATTAGAGTTCACCCTTTTACGACAGAGTGGAGGAGAATTTTTTTCTCTCAGAGGATCAGGAGGCTTCAAAACTCTCATCTTGAAGAACGTTATTAAGGCTGAGGTAGATAGATTATTGTTAACCAAGGAGGTGAAAAGTTATCAGAGGTTGTGGGAGTTGAAGTGACAGTCCAGCTATCGTCTTCATAAATGGTGGAGCAGGTTCAATGGGCGAAATGGCATTTTTCCTGCTTCATGTTTGTATGTTTCGTACAACCACAATTTGTGCCTTTAACTGAATAAAATGTTTTCAAAGTAATTTATAGGAATGAGTTCCGAACAAAATTTGACACTGAGGCATTATCAGAACAGATGACCAAAACTCGAGGGCATAGATTTAAATGAGAAGGGAAAGATATAAAAAGGATCTAAGGGGTAACCTTTTCACACAGAGGGTGATGCGTGTATGAAAGGAAGTAGTGAAGTGGAGTACAATCTCAACATTTAAAAAGACATCTGGATGGGTGTATGAATAGGGAGGGTTAAGAGGGATATGGGCAAATTGTGGCAAATGGCACCAGGTCAGATTGGGAAGTCTGGTCAGTGCAGATGAGTGCTGTATGACTCTAATGACCAGAGACTTGGTCAAACTGGTAGGTTTGAAGGAACGTTTTGAAACAGACAGTGAGGCAAATTCTGGAATCTACCCCAGCACGAACAGGGATCAAACCGCATGCAATTGGCACCAATCTGATTCAAGCTGGTCTTTCAGCCCATCTCGGGGGTCAGAGTTGCTATGGCATTGTACACTTTTACATACATGTTGTTGTCAGGAGCAGTGTTCCTCTGAGCTGTATGTGTGGCAATACAACTGCTTCGAGGTTCTTTATACACCAATGCCTTGATTTCTGGTTTCAAACGCATTGACCTATGAGGTCCACACACCGAGACAGAAATCAAGAGGGATTATTAGATAGTGAGGGTAAAGGCTGCTATATCCTGTCCCTCTCACACCTCATTAAAAATCTCTCCCATTCTTACCATCCCCACTGGGGGCATTTGCAGCTCATTGTCTTTGGTACTTGCCCTGGACGATCAAGTCCTGGAGGTGGACTTAAGCCCAAAGCTTCTGGATCAGAGTGTAGGGACAGTCCCATTGCACCAGACGTCCGCACATCAAATGTCACTAATAGAATTCATCCCTGGATGACAGCCTAGAGCTAACAGCACTGCAAAAGCACGTTCACCGCATGGGTTGCCCTGGTTCTAGAAAACCATTCACTGCTATTTCCTCAAGGAGATTGTTCCTGGGATATGGATTGCAGGCAATGAATTAATCACAGACAACAGGATTACTATAGAGCAGAAGCAGCCCAATCAGCCCATCCTGCCTACACCGGTGCCAATCTCCTGCCTTTTCCCTGTATCCCTGCACATTGAATGTGGGAAAATAACCAATTCATTACAATTCAGGTTCCTTGAAAATTATACAGTTATAGTGTCCAGGCTAGACAAATGCAGGGTTATGGGGATAGAGTGGTATGTTCTTCAAAGGGTTGGTGCAGACTCAATAGGCTGAATGGCCTCTTTCCGCACTGTAGGGGTTCTACGATTCAATAAACAGGTTGACCCGTGATTCATCAAAGAGCCAGTGATCTGAATGGCCTCCTCCTGTGCTGTGAAAAAAGTGATTCTGTGAATCCAGTCCCTTGTCAGCGAACATTGCGATGTGCCAGTGTCTCACCATTGCCCAGCTTTAGGCACACATATTACGCTGCCCTGCCCTCTGCTTACCATCATTTCCGTCTCTGTCATCTGCTTAATGTTGAGGCAGTCGTCCTCGAGCTGCTGCTTCCATTCAAAGTCTTCGACCAACTGAAAACCGGAAAGCAAGCAAGAAATCAGATCTACATCCCAGACCACAGATTCCGGAGAATTGACCCCGATCATCTTAACGGTTAAAAAGGTGTTGTACTGGCTAACTACACTAATAGACCAAGTGGCTGCATTCCCTTGGAAGGAGGGTCTGGAAAATGATGGACAAAAGGACCAAGGGTCAGAAGAAATTAGTTTTAGAAATCTCAACCCTGAAGGATGCTCGGTCACCGAGTGTATTCGAGATTTGGATTAATAGATAGTTGGGCATGAAATGGAGTTCAAAGATTAGTTGTGACTGTATTATCATAGAATCCTTACAGTGTGGAAGCAGGCCATTCAGCCCATTGAATCCACACCGACCCTCTTAAGGGCATTCCCTCCAAACCCATCCGTGTAACCCTGCATTTCCCATGGCCAATCCACCCAGCCTGCACGTCCCTGGACACTTTAGCATGACCAATCCACCTAACCTGCATATCTTTGGATTGTAGGAGGAAACCACCACAGACACGAGGAGAACGTGCAAACTTCACACAGACAGTCACTGGAGGGTGGATCAAACCCAGGTCCCTGACATTGTGAGGCAGCAGTGTTGACCACTGTTCAATCCCATTAAATGGTGGAGTGTTATTGAGTGGCCAGATGCAATTTTTTTTTATATGTCAAGTGTTTGGCAATGAGCAAATGGTTCATCAAACCCATTCCATTTTCATTAGCAAGCTATAGCTCAGACCTCTGTCCATCCTCAACATCCACCTCAACTCCTACCATCCACTCACCCAGCAATCACCTGGGTACAGAAAGAAACCATTTGGCCCTTCCTCTTTGCACTGTCCCCTCCCCCCACAAAAACGACCGAGGCAACCTAATCCCACTTTCTATCTCTTGATCTATAGCCTGTGTCTCCTGGGAGACAGGAACTAAAACACAAGTGACAGCACAAACATGCCTTCCCCATTGTGTTTACTTCATCTGAACTGATCAATGTGGCTTCAATTCTTTTCTGCTTCATTTTATTTTTAATCTAGCCTCTATTTAAATATATCTATTAATCTCTGAGGAGTGAGAAACTCTTCATAAAGAATCTAACCATCGCCCCTTGACATTCAATGGCATCACCATCACTGAATTCCCCCACTATCATCATCTGGAAACTGAACTGAGCTAACATATAAATACATTGGCTGCAAGGGCAGGTCAGCGCTAGGAATCCTGCAACAAGGTGGAAGCAACTCACCTCCTGTCTCCCCAAAGCCTGTTCCCTATCTACAGGAGTGTGATAGAATACCCCCCACTTGCCTGGGTGAGTGCAGCTCCTACAACACTCAAGAAGCTCAAAACCATCCAGGTCAAAGCAAACTGCTTGATTGGTAATGTGGCTGGGGCCTGCAATCGCTAAGGTCTACAATTTTATATGTTTGCATTTTATTTCCATTTCAATTGCTCTTCCGTATTGAATTTCTAGAAGTGAGTTTGTGGACATCGATTTAAAATTAAGTGTGATTGTGCTTTGATGAAGTCAAGTAATTAATCAATTATGTAAACAATCAGCAGTAACGCTACTAACTGTGGCTTTGTTTCTTCCCAAGGATTGCTTTACTTAAACTTTCATGTTATCCAAATCAAGGCATGTTCAAAGCTGGAACAGAGGGATTTGAAAGTCCTTGTCCATGAATTAGGAAAAGTTAGTATCCAAGTTCAAGATGGTTATTAGAGAAGGCAAATGGAATTTGAAAGATGTTGTTAAACTTGAAAGGGTGCAGAGAGGATTTACAAAGGATGTTACCAGGGTGGAAGGGTTTGAGCTACAGGGAGAGGCTGAATAGACTGGGGTGATTTTCCCTGGAGGAAGAGGCATGATCTTACAGAGGTTTATAAAATCATGATTAAGGTGTGCACTTGCAATGCAAAGGCATGCAAGGCTATGTGAAAGTGGGATTTGAATAGCCAAGTGGTTGTTTTTGACTGGGGAGAAAGTGAGGTCTGCAGATGCTGGAGGTCAGAGCTGAAAATGTGTTGCTTGAACAGCGCAGCAGGTCAGGCAGCATCCAGGGAACAGGAGAATCGACGTTTCGGGCATAAGCCCTTCTTCAGGAAT
>NC_057748.1:5148533-5151312 GCF_004010195.1 Chiloscyllium plagiosum
AGGAGGCCACATCGGGTGCAGCGGATGCTGCAGGGTGGTTGGGTTGGTTCGTCCGGGTGGCCCAGAGGTGCTTCCTGAATCGCTCCGCAAGTAGGCGGCCTGTCTCCCCAATATAGAGGAGGCCACACCGGCTGCAGCGGATGCAGTAGATGATGTGGGTGGAGGTGCAGGTGAATCTGTGGCGGATATGGAAGTTTCCTTTGGGGCCTTGGAGAGAAGTGAGGGGGGAGGTGTGGGCGCAAGTGTTGCACCTCCTGCGGTTGCAAGGGAAGGTGCCGGGAGTGGTGGTTGGGTCGGTGGGGGGTGTGGATCTGACAAGGGAGTCGCGGAGGTAGTGGTCTCTACGGAAAGCTGATAGGGGAGGGGAGGGAAATATATCCTTGGTGCTGGGTCTGTTTGGAGGTGGCGGAAGTGACGGCGGATGATGCGCTGTACATGGAGATTTGTGGGGTGGTAGGTGTGGACCAGTGGGGTTCTGTCCTGGTGGCGGTTGGAGGGGCGGGGTTCAAGGGCGGAGGAGCGGGAAGTGGAAGAGATGCGGTGGAGGGCATCGTCGACCACGTCGGGGGGGAAATTGCGGTCCTTGAAGAAGGAGGCCATCTGGGTTGTACGTTTTTGGAACTGGTCCTCCTGGGAGCAGATGCGGCGGAGATGAAGGAATTGGGAGAATGGGATGGCGTTTTTACAGGGGGCAGGGTGGGAGGAGGTGTAGTCCAGGTAGCTGTGGGAGTCGGTCGGTTTGTAGTAGATGTCCGTGTTGATTCGGTTTTTGACTGGTGCAGACAAGATGGGCTAAAGGGCTGACATAACTGCACAGAGGCCTGTAATCCTGTGGCTAAGTCACCCTTTTATTTACTTGTGCACGGTATACTGACTGTGGCCAACCAGCTCGGAGAAGGTCCCCTGAACTGAAGAGATCCTAAATCCGGTGTCTTTTTTTAAAAAATTCAACATTATACAAATTGACAAACACACTAAACAGTTAAGTCAAAATAAACACTGCAAAGAAACGGTGTCCCAAAAACAAATACCTCAAGTCCCCCCATAACCAACAGGAAAAGCAATACTCAGAACAAAGTAAACCACATTGCAATCCTCCAAATAAACAAAACACAACAAACAGGTGAAAAAGGAAACCCACCCGCTAGCACCTCCAGCGAAGCTAACTCTTCCCGGAGTTACACAAAACGTAATGTACATATGGACACACAATTCAGTCACAACCTACATGAGATACAGTGCAAGTACAATAGACACGTAAGGGGACAGTGCAAACCACAACGGGCAGAAAACGCCCCCTCCTCTCCCTCTCCTTCCGCCCCCTCTTGACACAAGGGCCACTTCCAGGGTTCGCCATCCAACCCAGAATCTGCTTCCCCAAACTGGAACCTACCTCCGACAGCACCGTTCGCTCCCGACAGCGGGTCCTCCTCCTGTCGACAGGGTGCACACAAAGGCTCAGCTCCCCCATGAGATCTGCTCCACTCACACTGTCACAATATGCCCCCGGGGGCCTGGCTCCCATACAATGAACCAGCATTCTCAATGAGGGTCAGTCCACGTACAGTAATCAAGATTTGGAGGTGCCGGTGTTGGACTGGGGTGTACGAAGTTAAAAATCACACAACACCAGGTTATAGTCCAACAGGTTTAATTGGAAGCTAGTGTGCTCCCAATTAAACCTGTTGAACTATAACCCGGTGTTGTGTGATTTTTAACTTTGTACAGTAAACAAGGCAGGGCAGGTAAGAAGTTCAGTCCAAATAGCTGACCATGGAACAAAGAATAAGCCCCACTGGTAAATTGCCCCTTCCACTCCCACACCTTCAGCAAAATCGCTGGTTACAACCGGCCAATCGAAAAGCCAGTTTCCCAAGGAAAAGGAATTAACCCCGCAGTGCCACAGGCTGTAGCCAACCCAGTTTAAAGTCAATCCCTCAAAAAGGGGGAAAAAAACTACATTAAAAGGAAGAAGGCACCACCAAACAGCTCAAGAGCCAGTTCCCCACAAACAAACAAGACCAAATAACAAAAGAAAACCCACAGTAACACTGGGTGTGACCAGCCAGCTCAGAATCAGTCCCTGAACTGAGGAGATTTTCTTATTTTATCCCCGCACTACCACCTAACTGTGGTAGTGCTTATTATTCCCAGCCTCCATGTTGTGCGTGTGCAGGCATGAGACACAGTGAAAGACAACAGGTGTACAAATCTTCATTCAATTCCCACCACCAGGAAGAAAGGAAACAGCCCAGTGGCCAGTGATAAGCAGTGCCCTTCACATCAAATGCTGCGTGATCAAAAAAAAGTGAAGGAGAGGGCAGGGATTAAATCAAAATAGAGTTGGAGGGAGAAATGATGCACTTCACTCCCTGTGGTGCCCACCTCTCCCTGAACAGCTCCAGGGTTTTATTTAAGATTAGATTCTCTATGGTGTGGAAACAGGCCCTTCGGCCCAACAAGCCTACACCGCCCCTCCAAAGAGAAACCCTCCCAAACCCATTCCCCTACCCGATATTTACCCCTGACTAACACACCTAACACTGTGGGCAATTTAGCATGGCCAATTCACCTGACCCGCACATCTTTGGATTGTGGAAGGAAAATGAAGCACCCAGAGGAAACCCATACAAACTCCACACAGACAGGCAGGCAGACAGGCAGGAATCAAACCCAGGACCCTGGTGCTGTGAGGCAGCAGTGCTAACCACTGAGCCACCATGCTGTCCTATTGGTAAACACTGATCCTCTGTTTCTATTTTTTTCCCCTGTTTATATT
>NC_057748.1:5151450-5156876 GCF_004010195.1 Chiloscyllium plagiosum
GTACTGAGTTAGGAAACCCTCCTGAACACCCCTCACAAAAACAGCTCCTTTCAAATCTTCTGTGACAGTTTTGTGTGATAGTTGCCTGTTAAGATATCCAGATTGTGAATTTTAAAGTTTACTTCTCCATTGAGTTATTTTGTTTCACATGTCCCACAGTTTAGTGGTATCACACTGATCTTCTAAAGACTATTGAGATGTTGAATCTGTGCAACCCCTTGTCCCCAGTTGTCTTAATTTTCACTGCTTGGTGATCTGGCTCTATGACAGCCAGCTGTAAAAGGTGGAGCTCCATTTTATTTAGAATATATAAATTCAGATAGTGTGAATTGAAGGGTCACAGACATCCTAAGTAGTTTAGGATAACATTTTTGATGCTATCACTTTAAAATGCTACTTATAGCCTGTTAGCTGTGTTGGGGGAAAGCAATCCCTACTCAAAGGTTTTGGTAAAAACCAAGATATTGCTATTTGTGCAGTTTGATGTAAACGTAACATTTGAAATATTTAAAGTCTTGTGGAAACTTTCTCCCATGATATTCAAGCTTGAATGCTGCTTTTCTTTCCTCTAAAAATAAAGCACGTGGCTTTTGCTTTACCAGTAAATACTGAATGGTTTACTTAAAGCTTAACATTTGTTGTTGGTAACTGAAAATTTCAACTTTTAAACCTTTGAGAGCATGGCCCCTTGGGTGGGGGCACATCATGGTTGTGTATGTGTGAATACACCAATGATGCAGGTAAACCTGATCAAGCACTTAAACCAAAAGGCAGCAACAATTTGGGTGCTATCCTGATCACTAATCATCATTACAGCAGCTAATAAGCACATGATCTGGAAACTGCGGCTCTTCACTGCTTTCCTCATGGTTGGGGAAAAAAAAGGGGAGAAAAGTAAGTAATTCAGGAGGAGAATTTATTGGCTCTAGGAGTATCTGTGGGGGGAAAGTTAGCGTATGTTCTGTCCAAAATGCTGCAGATCTTTAGAGCTCCTCCCCCAAGGTGCTACAAACCTGTTGCATTTCATTTGCATCAAGATCAGATTTCCAGAATTTCACTTGCCCAGAAAGCAGTAGAATATTTGGATTAATGACCTGTCTACAGGCATTCCACTCCTAATTCCATGTGCAACAATTTTAGATGTCGTACCCAAAAAACAGAATTATTGTATCTGTGGGCAGGAGATGCTGAAAGATTCGAGGCACTGTTCCTTGAACAATTCTTAACCATGAATATTTGGGGAATTGATATTGATGCAAGAAAAATATCCAGGGTCAAGGGCAACAGTCCAGGTTTTGATCTCAGATCCAATCCAGTCAGCATTAGCCCAAATGTTTAGGGATTTAAAAAAAAAAATCACAATACTAGTTAACAGCCCAATAGGTTGATTTGAAAGCACTAGCTTTCTGAGTGCTGCTCCTTCAGCAGGTGGTTGTGGAGATTTGAGGGTTGGAGCAGGGAGTGATCTGGCTGCCCACCATTTAGGTGGAAATTTTAGTCCAAAGAAAAAAAATGCACTGAACAATTTACATGAGTGACATAACATTCTATGATTGCAACATAGAAAAATGCCAAAGAGGGAGTTGGGTATTTTTTAAAAAAATTTTGCAGCAAGCTCATGATAAAACTGAAGTAGCCCAGTGTACTGGTCTTGTGTTTAAGAACAGGCACCCATTTAACACCATCTTGTCTATTGAGCAGTTTATTTACTGTTGAGCTGTCATTAACATCAAGACAAATCTGTCATTACAGGACAATTTCAACTACACAAGCCAAATACTAAACAGTTCAGTCACTCTCCCCCAGGGTGAGCCTGTCAAACAGGTACTCTCCCAGGCCATTCTCAGGGGCTCCCAGTCTCTTCAGGTTGGTGATGTGATCTCCCAGCTTCTTGATCATCTTCACTTGCTCATCCAAGTAGTGCCTCTCCAGGAAGTCACACAGCTGGAGGAAGAGAGATAGTATTTGGATCAGACAGACATGATTAAATTAATTTGTTATTGATTGGTGGAACAGCTAGCTATTTACAAGAACAGGTTAAAAACTGCCTTCTCAGCTACAACTACTCTAGAAGGCAGCACCAACTGGACTTGCATGCAATTGCTAAGCTCATTCCATTTAACGGAGAACCATTCCCATAATTGTTTATACCCCAGACACCAAACAAACCAAAAACCCACCAGGATCAGATTGATAATGGAGGCAACAACATTTGCTGTAAAACAAGCCTACACAGCCCTAGACCAACATGGAGTGCAGGGCAGATTCCAATATCACCTTCAACACCACTGAAAAGTCAGCCAAAAACTCACATGAGGGTCCGTGTGGCCAGAGGAGAGTTTGTGCAGATCCAGCAGACTCTGGTTCACATCCTTCTCCATCTGCAGAGCTCTCTGCATTGCCTCCAGACCATTGCCCCACTCATCCTGCTCTGGCTTCTGGAGGGGAAAGGAAGAGGCAGGTATTTCACTCAGTGCAAAACATGAGCCAAAACACAATGGAATAACATGAAAAAGTTAACCATATAGCATTACGCCATGGGAATGAATGCTTCAAATGTCTTGTACTATTAGTTGTAATGTAGGATGATAGACCAACCTTGACATCCTGCAGGAGGACTCTGCCTCCACGTTTATTCTGGAATTCCATCAGTTTCTCAGCGTGTTCCCGTTCCTCATGGGACTGCTCCTTGAAGAACTCAGCAAAGTGACGCAGGGCAACATCATCCCGGTCAAAGTAAGAGGACTGCAAGTAGAAGAGACAAGGAGAGAGTCAGAACAGAAATTTCCATGATCCATTCTTTTCCCAAGCCTGCTCAAATGCTGGTCCGTTGAAAGCATAAGGAGAAAGAAAAAGAGAAAAAAGCCACTTAACATTTGAAAACAAAAATCAGCATTATTGGTAGACTTCAGGGTAACAATTCTGTTTAAGATTAAGACAGTGAAAGGCTTTCCACTAGCTGTTCGAGTTTAACAAGTCACCCAGTTAAATTAAGAACTAGGGATACTAGAAACCAATATTAAAATTAGTATGTCTAGCAGCATTTCAGATAAAAGTTATATTCATTTGAAAGATATTTGATTTTCCAATCCAAAGGATTTGATTGGATAGAGCTAAGTGTTAACAACACTCATGACTATTTACAACATCACATTTGCCTTAATTAGAAAGCTCCATAGGAGGAGTATTATTTTTAAATTTGAAAAAGTCAGGAAAGGGGGCAGCTATTTTCAAGTAACAATAAGCTTATTTTTATAAATATTCACCATACCACATTTAGGGAAAGCTACTGAAATGCATTTAATGAGCTGACTCATATTGAGGTGTTCTAACTACTCAATTGAATTTAAGGCTGACTTCATTCTATCAGTAGCCAAGCCTCACCATGGAGAGGTAAACATAGGAGGAATAGAGCTCCAGGTGGATCTGCTTGTTAACAGCATCCTCACAGTCCTTGTGGTAGTTCTGACACACTTGGGAGGCCATCTTCACTACTCCTGCTCACTATCACCTAGATAACTCTAGAACTAAGCTTCTCTTCCACAAGCCCTTGTATTTATCCTCCTGGGACATCTTGCACTCAACCAGAGAGATGTATCATCAACATTGATTGGCTATCAGGGATCATCACTGGGAATTGCTCATCAATCCATGCACGAATGAACAAAGGAGAGGGGATTGTGTGGTTGGGTCTGAAACCCAGATCCAATCAAAGATTTGGATTGCAGAGAAGTTTGGGAAATTAGGCCTGATGATGTCATTGAGGTTTTCATAATCTGTAAAGATCTCTCTGTTTAATACTGTGGAACTTACATTAGAGCCCGGGTGTCCTTGGAGAAGGAGCACGCGGTGTCGACCAACACCCTGGAGTTGTTCAGGGAGAGGTGGGCGCCGCAGGGAGTGGAGTGCATCATTTCTCCCTCCAACTCTATTTTGATTTAGTCCGTACCCTCCCCTTCACTGTTTTGATCACACAGCACTGCCCTTTGATGTGAAGGGCAGTGTTTGTCACTGGCCACCTGGGTGTTTTCCTATCTTCCTGGTGGTGGAAATTGAATAAAGATTGGTGCACTTTGTGTCTTCCACTGTGTCTCACACCTGCACACACACACACACACACACACCATGGGTGCTGGGGATAAAATAAGCACTACCGCAAAAAAAAGGAAAAAAAAAGAAAAAAAAAATTAACTTGGAGATTGTCAAAAAAAGAAAATGAACAAAGGAGAGGGGATTGTGTGGTTGGGTCTGAAACCCAGATCCAATCAAAGATTTGGATTGCAGAGAAGTTTGGGAAATTAGGCCTGATGATGTCATTGAGGTTTTCATAATCTGTAAAGATCTCTCTGTTTAATACTGTGGAACTTACGTTAGAGCCCGGGTGTCCTTGGAGAAGGAGCACGCGGTGTCGACCAACACCCTGGAGTTGTTCAGGGAGAGGTGGGCGCCGCAGGGAGTGGAGTGCATCATTTCTCCCTCCAATTCTATTTTGATTTAGTCCCTACCCTCCCCTTCACTGTTTTGATCACACAGCACTGCCCTTTGATGTGAAGGGCAGTGTTTGTCACTGGCCACCCGGGTGTTTTCCTATCTTCCTGGTGGTGGAAATTGAATAAAGATTTGTGCACTTTCACTGTGTCTCACACCTGCGCACACACACCATGGGTGCTGGGGATAAAATAAGCACTACCGTGGTTAGGTGGTAATGTGGGGGTAAAAAAAGAAGAAAAAAAAAGAAAAAAATAAAAAGAAAACAAAAAAAGAAAGAAAAAAAGGGGAAAAAAAATTACAGTGTCCTTTGAGCAACAGACCACTCTGACTCTACTTCACACAATAGCATGTAGAATGATGCAAATAAAACAATTTGGAGAGAAGCCTTTCTGAGTCAGACTGCAGTCACTCTTAGTTAAAGGCAAACTATGGTTACCAAAAGAGAAATCCATAAAGTGGAATCAAACCACAAACTAAATATGTCTTGGACCACTGTAGCTATCTCACTATGACCTGAGTGTTGTACATTCCAAGGTCTAGGACGATGTGCTGAAGAACACACTAAAGCTTAGATACACCTGGTCACGGGCAGACAGGATAGCTTACCTGTTTGTGTCCCGAACGCTCTTGGTAACAGATCCACCGACGTCAAGCTGGTGTTCTTCTCTGACCACTGCCTCCTGCTGGCCGACTGTCACCTACAGGACGAGCAGTGGGCTGGTAAGGGAACGTCGAAGCTGAACACAAAGCTGTTGACCCCGGGAAACATTGAGGAGCTCAAGAGGGACTACGCAGGTTGGAGAACCGTAAAGCCCCTCTTTAGTCCCCAGCGGACTGGTGGGAAACAGTAAAAGGGAACATCAAGAGGTTCTTCATCCTCAAAGGTGTTCAGGAGGTGAGAAAGAGGCGGGGAAAACTGTCCCAGCTCCAGGAAA
>NC_057748.1:5158554-5177369 GCF_004010195.1 Chiloscyllium plagiosum
ACGCTGCCCTCGAAGTGGCTGCGGGGGGGACGAGACTGTCACACACCTCCTTCTGGAATGTGCCTACGCAGAAGAAGTCTGGAGAGGAATGCAGTGGTGTTTGTCGAGGTTCGTCCCGAGCAGCACCGTGACGTGGGACTCCGTGACGTGCTCTACGGCCTGTTCCCTGGGACGCACACCGAGACGAACATCAACTGTGCCTGGAGGATCATCAACTCGGTGAAGGACGCTCTCTGGGCGGTCCGAAACCTGTTGATCTTCCAGCTGAAGGAGTTGACCCCGACTGAGTACTGCAGAGTGGCACATTCCAAGGTCCAGGACTACGTGTTGAGGGACGTGGGGAAAGACCACCGTGTAACATCTGCCTGCCTAAGAAGAACAGGGGGCCCACGCAGTCATTTGGGCTCTGCTGACGCCTCAGCTAAAAATGTAATCGTACAGACCTGTAAATAGGAATGATTACTCTGTTTCAGTATGCAAACAAATGGAATGTTTACATATGTATGGCATGTCCAGTTGTATAGATCATCAAAGTATTTTATGAATAAAGGATATTTTTGAAATAAAAAAAACTAAAGCTTGGGGCAGCTGCTGCCAAGGCATATTGGGGAAAGACCACTGTCTGAGGTCTTTCTGCCAAAGTACAATGAGAGTCTGTTCAGTTATCAGACCCTCATATTGCACCAAGATATGTAGGTAGTGTCCTGCATTAGTAAGAAATGTCTTTGGTTTTTGCAACTGCAGGGAACGGCAGATTCCAATGTTTACTTTTCAATATATGCAAAGTTAGCACAGAATTGCTTCAGTATCTGAGAATGTAGATAAAGCTTTTTTTTATGAATAAAGTATATTTTTGCAAGAAAAAAAATCTACCTGTGGCCTTTTGAATTAAAACTTTGCTGTTCTGTCTCCAGTTGCCTCCCACCTGTACCATCTCCGACAAGCATTTATTTTAACTGTAAGGGCTGGGTAGCAAAAAAGGTTTACCCACCAGATATTTATTCTCTGTCTGTTGGAAAGTCTCCACGTCCCGAAGCCCTCGGTGGTGAAAGTTCCTGTAGCATCTCCACCAACTGAACAGCACCACGAGCTGGTCCAGGGAGCAGTGAAGCACCCAGGGAATGTACAAACCCTTTGGCAGCACTGGAGCGACCAGCAGGAGACCCCAGTAGATGAGGATGCACAAGAAGTAAGGTATCTGGGTTGGGGATTCAATAAGCTTCTTAAAGGTCCGTTGGGATTTTCTCCTTACATCTGTTAGAAAACATGCAGAAAAGAAACTATAATTGGTTGCATAATAAACACTGAAGCATCAAACAAAACAATTCAGCTGGGTTCTCTGTTGCTATAGATGAACAGCACAGAAACAGACTCTTCGGTCCAACTCAGCCATTCCGAACAGATATCCTAAATTAATCTAGTCCCATTTCCCAGCATTTGGCCCATATTCCTGTAAGCCCTTCCTATTTATTTAACCATCCAGACACCTTTTAAATGCTGTAATTGTACCAGCCTCCACCACTTCCTCTGGCAGCTCAGTCCATGCACACACCACCTTCTGTGTCAAAACTTTGCCTCTTGGGTCCCTTTCAAAACTTGCCCCTCTCATCCAAAACCTATGCCCCCTAGTTTTGGACTCCCCTACCCTGGCTATTTACCGTACCAATGCCACTCATGATTTTATAAACCCCTATAAAGGTCACCCCTCAGCCTCCTACGGAAAGTAGCCCCAGCCTATTCAGCCTCTCCCTCTAGCTCAAACCCTCCAACCCTGGTTACATTCTTGTAAATCTTTCTGAACCCTTTTAAGTTTAACAACATCTTCCAATATTAAGGTGACCAGAATTGAACCCAGTATTCCAAACGTGGCCTAACCAATGTGCAGGTAGAACATGACACTTCCACCATATACTCAATGCACTGATCAATAAAGGTAATTGTACCAAACACTTTCTTCACCACCCTATCTACTTGCAGCACCACTTTCAAGAAACTATGAACCTGTACCCCAAGATCTCTTCATTCTACAACACTCCCCAGGACCTTATAAATTTATAAGTCCTGCCTTGATTTGCCTTACCAGAATTGAACACAGTATTCCAAAAGTGGCCTAACCAATGTCCTGTACAGATGCAACTTGACCTCCCAACTCCTACACTCCATGCACTGACCAATAAAGATAAACATACCAACCGCCTTCTTCACTACCCTGTCTACTGGCAACTCCACTTTCAAGAAACTACAAACCTGTACTCCAAGGTCCCTTCATTCTGAAACACTCCCCAGGACCCTACCATTAAATTTATAAGTCCTGCCCTGATTGCCTTACCAAAATGAAACATCTCACATTTATCTAAATTAAACTCCATCTGCCACTCCTCAGCCCATTGGCCCATTTGATCAAGGTCCCATCGTAGACCGAGATAATCCCTTCACTGTCCACTACACCCGCAATTTTGGTGTTATGGGCAAACTTACTTACGCATCCAAATTATTGACATAAATGACAAAAAGCAGTGGATCTAGCAAGGATCCTTGCAGCAAACCACTCATAACTGACTTCCAGTCTGAAAGTGATAATTAATCTGATTCTGAAGAAAGGTCACTGGACCTGAAATGTTAACATTGCTTTGTCTCCACAGATGCTGAGTTTTCCCAAAAATTTCTGTTTTTAGTTTTTGATTTCCTGCATCAGTAGTTCTTTGGTCTTTTTGTAAGTAGTGATAAACTGTTCCCCATTGACAGTATTGATCAAGGAAGAGAGGACACAGATTTAAGGTAACAGGAGAAGAAGCAATGGAGACACAAGGGGAAACGTTTTCAGCTTGTGATCTGGAAGGCACTTTCTCAGGGTGTAGGGTGATGGTTCAATCAAAATATAGATGGGGGCATTAGATTATTATCTGAGAAGGAAGAATTGATGGGCTGTTATATATAATTTATATATTGTAACGTATTAGAGTTAGGAACTAAAGTGCTAAGCATAAGTGTTTCATATAACATTACAGCGCAGTACAGGCCCTTCGGCCCTACACCAAACTGTGAAGCCAATCTGAAGCCCATCCAGCTTACACTATTCCATTTTGGTCCATATGGGAGAAAGTGAGGACTGCAGATGCTGGACACGAGAGTCGAGAGTGTGGTGCTGGAAAAGCACAGCAGGTCAGGTAGCATCCAAGGAGCAAGAGAGTCGACTTATTGGGCATAAGCCCTATAAGACTTGTGTGGGTGTGATTATAGGGCTTATGCTCAAAACATTAGCTGTCCTGCTCCTCAGATGCTGCCTGACCTGCTGTGCTTTTCCAGCACCACACTCTTGACTCATTTTCGTCCATATATCTGTCCAATAACCATTTAAATGCCCTTAAAGTTGGCGAGTCGACTACTATTGCAGGCAGTGCGTTCCATCCGTACTACTGAGTAAAGAAACTACCTCTGACATCTGTCCTATGTCTATCACCCCCCCCAATTTAAAGCTATGTCTCCTTGTGCTAGCCATCACCATCCAAGGAAAAACGCTCTCACTGTCCGCTCAATGTAACCCTCTGATTATCTTAGATGTCTCAATTATGTCACCTCTCAACCTTCTTCTCTCTAACGAAACAGCCTCCAGTCCCTCAAGCCTTTCCTCGTAAGACCTTCCCTCCATACCAGGCAGCATCCTAGTAAATCTCCTCTGCACCCTTTCTAAAGCTTCCACGTCCTTCCTATAATGCGGTGACCAGAAATGTACACAATATTCCAAGTGCGGCCACACAAGAGTTCATGTACAGCTGCAGCATGACCTCATGGTTCCAAAACTCATTCTCCTTACTAATAAAAGCCAACACTCCATATGCCTTCTTTATAATCCTATCAATCTGGGTGGCAACTTCCAGGGATCTATCTGCATTACCAAGAATCTTACCATTAGCCCAGTATTCTGCATTCCTGTTATTCCTTCCAAAGTGAATCACCTCACACTTTCCCACATTAAACCCCATTTGCCACCTCTCAGCCCAGCTCTGCAGCTTATCAATGTCCCTCTGTAACTACAACATCCTTTGGCACCATCCACAACTCTACCGACTTTAGTGTCATCCGCAAATTTATTAACCCACCCTTCTACGCCCTCATCCAGGTCATTTATAAAAATGACAAACAGCAGTGGACCCAAAACAGATCCTTGCAGTACACTAGTAAATTAACTCCAGAATGACCATTTCCCATCAACCACCACCCTTCTTCTTTCAGGTAGCCAATTTCTGATCCACACCATTGAATCACCCTCAATCCCATGCCTCCCTATTTTGTGCAATAGCCTACCATGGGGAACTTTAACAAATGCCCTACTGAAATCCATATACTCCATATCAACCACTTTACCCCGATCCACCTGTTTGGTCACCTTCTCAAAGAACTCAATAAGGTTTGTGAGGCATGACTTATCCTTCACAAAACCATGTTGATTATCTCTAATCAACTTATTCCTTTCTAGAAATCCTATCTCTTATAACCTTTTCCAATAGTTTACCCACAACCAAAGTAGGGCTCACTGGTCTCCTGTTGAAGGGCTTTTGCCCGAAACGTCGATTTTCCTGCTCTTTGGATGCTGCCTGACCTGCTGTGCTTTTCTAGCAACACTCTAATCTAGACTCTGATTTCCAGCATCTGCAGTCCTCACCTTTGCCTTTAATTATCAGAGTTGTCACTACTCTCCTTCTTGAACAAGGGAGCAACATTTGCGATCCTCCAGTCTTCTGGCACTATTCCTGTAGACAGGAGTCCTATTCCTGTAGTTTCAGGTGGGAATATTTTACAGCTACACTTGGAGAAGTATGTATTGTATAATGGCCTCAATGGGAATGGGTCCAGTGCAGTCTGAACTGCTCCCTCAGCAGCCTGTGAGAATTCAATGGATGGAACTTTATATTTTTCAAGCTTGACATGGGATCATCCAAACATTGCATCACAGGGTTACGGTGAGAATGGCACTTGGTGAAATGACCATTTGGGAACCAATACAGACATAGTGGGCCAAATGGCTTCCTTCTGTGCTGTAATCATTTGGTCAGTCTCTGATATCAACAAGCGGAGGCCATTCAGCCCATCATGTCGGTGGTAGTTCTCTCATACAACTATCCAAATATTCCCAATGCACATCTCTCAATGCAAGTAATTTCCCTTTGAGTACTATCCAATTCCATTTTGAATTATTGAATCTGGCTCATCATTGCTTTGATGTTGTAATGCAGAGAGATTCAGAAAGGGGAGTAATTACCAGAATGGATCAGTTGTTATGAATGGTCGGTTTCTTTGCTGTAAACTGTGTAACTCAATGGTTTACAGCCAAACTAAATGTGTCAGCTTTTGGATATCACTGAACCACAAAAGATTCCAAAGGGTAGATACTGAGATGATGTTCCCCCTCATGAGACAGTCTAAGACCAGAGGTCATGGTCTCAGAATAAAGGGGCACTAATTTAAAACTGAGTTGAGGAGGAATTTCTTCTGTTGGAGCCTTTGTAAGTCCTTGCCACAGAGAGCTGTGAGGTGCTTTGTGTAAATTTAATGCTGAAATAGATAGATTCTTCATAAGTCAGGGAATCAAAGATTACAGGCAAAGGGCAGGAATGTCAGATCATGAGTGGTGAAGTAGTTTGAGGGGCCTTCTGTTCCCATTTCTTATGGTTGTTATGATCTTGTGGCTCAGTCAGGACGACTATAGTCAAGGCCCACACTGGCGGCTAATCCGGTCTGATGTATCCAATGCCAATGCAAAGAGAATTAATTGTAGGGAAAGACTGAAAGAACAATGTAAGGGGGAAAGCTGTCTCTGGACAAGGGGAAATGGTCAGGATTTCACCTTTGAACCTGCTGACAGTTGACCCGAAGCGAGTCTGTCGCTGGAGGATCTCGGCCTTCTTGGTTGTCATGGTGTAGACTTGTCTGATCCCACAGGAAAGGATCCAGATCACTGAGCTGATGCTGTAGATCAGCTCCTCATCAAAGATCACCGTAGGCAGGTAGAAGAAGACAATAAGGCTCAAGTATGGCTGAAGTAAATCCATTGCTGATTCTGCACAGACAGAGAATCAGCTGTTACTGAGGAGATTTGATTTGTAGGATAACCATAACATTAACTCATTACAGAAAGAGGCCATTCAGCCTATTATGTCCGGCTGGCTCTTGGAAAGAGCGTCAAATTTGTCCAACACCCTGGAGCCTAGCAAATTCTTACTTTTCAAGTATTTATCAAGATCCCAATCTACACTTTCATTGTTGATGGGAGGAGTTGCTCAGAGCCTAACAATATCACAGTCATTCTAGACAGACAAACCTGTGAGAAAGGCTATCCGGAGGATTGTGATATTCTCAGCTGCCTCCCTCCTTTGGCAAGAAATGGGTCAGACCGGTTTCATCTCGACTCTGATATATCATACTGGATTATCCTAGAAACAGGCGAGGATGATAATCCACCAATCACCCTCTCATACTCACTCATCCTTACCCTCTCACATTCACCCTCTCACTCACTCATCCTCTCAAACTCACCCTCACTCTCATACTCCCTCTCACACTCACTCACTCTCATATACATACACACTCATACACACTTGCTCTCACTGACACATTCACTCACACTCATATACCCTCTCACACTCACACACAACACATAATCTCAGCTTCCCATGCACACACCAAAATATTCACTCTCACCCACAGTTCACTCTCATCTTCACACAAGCACTCACACTCACTCTTTCATACACACTCACATGCATTCACACCCATGCTCACACACAACATGCATACATCTAATACACGCACACTCGTACAGGAAGTGATCAGGAAAATGATTGCCAGTGCTCACCCCCTTTCTAGCCAGAGGAGATCAAAATCAATTTTAACGTTGCCTCCTTCGCCAGGGCCAAAGTGGAAACATGTTCATGGCAGGTCCTGCTGGCTCCTCACAGTCTTCCGTTGGCATGGTTGCCTACATGGCTCAGTCTGGGACTGGGGCCTGGCATTGTCCTCGCTCTGGGTGACCAGAAACTGCTCACTATTTCTCTTTCACCAGAATCTGATCTCTGGATCACTTCCTGGACATTGTCATCTGTCACACCTTGACTCACAGAGTACGGTTTCTCTCTGGGAATATAAAGACCTTGGTTTTGTGAGACTTGTTGAACCTCTGGTTGAGCTTGAATGGCTGGGGTCAATGGTCAGAGTTCAGACACAATCGGATAGACTCTCCCACCCGTCCCCTGGCGCACACAGCTTACCTGTCTCACCTCAAGTACCTGTGCAGTTCAAGGTACCTCTGCCTGAAACACTTTGCCCAGCAACCATGATACCAGAATGGAGCAATCCGTGACATCACAACAATGGATTCTCGTCCACTGCAGCCTGGTCGTGTCTCCATGGTGACCTGGATTTTGAATGAATTCCTGGTTATTGAGGTCACAGCATGCTGGGGACTGACAGAGTCACAGAACCCACCTAGAACTCAACCAGAGTTACACAAACATCAGTGAACCCCCCCCCCCCCCCCCCGCCCCCCCCACGACCATTCCATATCAGGGTTACTTATCCCCCAACAAGATAACATTCCGGTAACTAGTGCTTCACTACCTCTCGAATGAAGTCTCTACAGAGATGGCAATGGTTGTGACTGGGACATTGTCTGTGAGATTTGAATCAGTGGGTATTACTATGTCAGAGTTACAATGCCAGGCAATGATCATCTCTAATAAGAAACTATCTAAGCACTTCCCCTTGACATCACTAAATCCCCACTATCAACAACCTGGAGATTACCATTAATGAGAAACTCTCTTTTCCGAAAGATGATGAATTTCAAGACTAGGGGGCACATCTTTAAGGTGAGAGGAGAGAGATTTTAAAAAGGCATGAGGCAAATGTTTTACGCAGAAGATGGTTTGAGTGTGGAACGAACTTCCAGAGGTCGATGTTTAAACAATTACAGTTGTTTAATAAACATTGGATGAATACATGAATAGAAAAGGTTTGGAGGGTTATGGGCCAGGAGCAGGCAGGTGGTACTAGTTTGGTTTGGGATTATTTTCGGGATGGATTGTTTGGACCAAATGATCTGTTTCCGTGCTGTATGACTCTATATTGTGATGATGCTGTAGAGGTGTATTTTGCCCTTTTTTTTGAAGAAAGGTTTACGGCTGAGGTGTCAAGCAGTCTTTCAGAACAACTGGAGTAAACAGTTTGTGGGGCTGTGTTTTTTTTAAGTTAGAACAATAGAAGCAGCTTGAATGGGTGTGGTCAAGTTCCCATAGACCCAGGATCTTTAGTTTCGCTTTCAGCAGTTGCTAGGGTCTGGAAGAAGCAGAAGCTATTTTTTCGCTTCCTCAGTTGCAGCCAAAGCTGTGGGTTCTCTTTCCTCTATTGGAATTGCATGTGAGGCAGTCTGTTTTATGAACTTGCCTTTTTCAAAGGCTGTGTTTTGGGATGTTACTTTATCTGAACAGTTAATTAGTAATAGTTACTGTATCTATTATTCTGTTAAGTTTTCCAACAGTATTGTTATTCTAATTCCTTCTTTCTTTTCTTGTATTTTAACAATAGCCAAAAGTTACACAACACCAGGTTATAATCCAACAGGTTTATTTGAAAGTACAGGTGTCCCCCATGTCTGCGCATGATACATTCTGTGGTTTACCGCAGCCCAAAATTATTACATGGAACATTGCAGAAATAATTCCAGGGAGCTGCTAGGGAGGTAGGTTGTCCTTTTAAACGATAGGGCTCGCTACTATCAGCTGGTTTGGGCCACTGCGATAGGTTTGTGTGTGTGTGTGGGACAGAGGGAGTGTGTGTGCATGTGCATGTGTGTGTGTGCTTGATAGAGTGTATGCACGAGGGTGATGGAGTATATGCCTATGAGATGGTGTGCGCATGAGTGTGTGTGTGTGAGAGAACGTGTGTATAAGAGAGGGTCTGTGAGTGTGCGTTTGTGTGTGTGAGAGAGTGTATAGTGTAGTCGGGTCATCTGTAGTGTGACATGAACCCAAGATCCCATTGAGGCCATCCTCATGGGTGCTGAACTTGGCTATCAGCCTCTGCTTGGTGACTCTGTGTTGCTGCTGTCCTGAAGTCCACCTTGGAGGACATTCACCCAAATATCCAAGGCTGAATGGCCTTGACCGCTGAAGTGTTCCCCTGACTGGGAGGGAACATCCCTGCCTGGGAATTGCATGGTGTCCATTCATCCATTATCGTAGCGTCTGCGCGGTATCGCCAATGTACCATGCCTCGGGACATCCTTGCCTGAGAGAGACAACATTGGCCAAGTCACATGAATATCTGCCATGTACATAGTGGGTAGGGTCCACATGTGTAATGGTGATATCCACGTCGATACTCTGACATGTCTTGCAGTGGTTGCCATGACAGGGTTGTGTGGTGTTGTAGTTGATGTTGTCCTGCAGGCTGGACAGTTTACTGCAAACAATGATCTGTTTAAGATTTGGAGGTTATTTAAAGGCAAGAAGTGGAGGCGTAGAGAATATCTTGGTGAGATGCTCGTCCTCATCGATAATGTGTTGCGGGCTGTGAAGAACATGACATAGTTTCTCTACTCCTGGGAGGTACTGGAGGATGAAGGGTACCTAGCAGTCATGTCCAGTGTCTGTCTCCTGAGGAGATTATTATGGTTTCTTGTTGTGGCACGTCATATCAATTGATGAGTTGAGCATTGTACCCCATCCAACACTGGCACCTTCACATCATTTTAACTACAGTGGATGAGTAAAGTGTGTTTTGCTTTAATTCCGGTAGTCTGACAAATCAAATTGCATCTGGAACGCAGCATCTTATATTTACCTTTAAAATGAGAAAATGTTAAGGTCTAGACTATCTTCTGGATATTTTGAGGGGGTTTGCTCTGGTCCATAACAATCTAAACACAGTGGCCACAAGAGCATCAGAGACTAGGAATACTGTAGTCAGTATCTCACCTCCTGACTCCCCAAAGCCTGTCCATCATCTACAAGGCACAAGTCAGGAGTGTGATTGAATACTCCCCATTTGCCTGGATGGCTATGGCTCCAATGACACTCAAGAAACTTCTTCACCCAGAGAGTGGTGGCTGTGTGGAATGCTGTGCCCCAGAGGGCAGTGGAGGCCCAGTCTCTGGATTCATTTAAGAAAGAGTTGGATAGAGCTCTCAAGGATTGTGGAATCAAGGGTTATGGAGATAAGGCAGGAACAGGATACTGATTAAGGATGATCAGCCATGATCATATTGAATGGTGGTGCAGGTTCGAAGGGCAGAATGGCCTACTCCTGCACCTATTGTCTATTGTTTAAGAAGCTTGACACCATCCAGAACAAAGCAGCATGCTTGATTGGCACCACATGTACAAGCATCGACTCCCTCCACCACCAACTCTCAGTAGCATCAGTGTATCCCATCTATAAGACATACTGCAGAAATTCACCAAAGATTCTCAGACAGCACCTTCCCAAGCCGCAACCACTTCCATCTAAAAAGATAAGGGTATCAGATACATGGGAACATCACCATCTGCAAGTTCCCCTCCAAGACACTCACGATCCTGAATATATCACCGTTCCTTCACTGTCGCTGAGTCAAAATCCTGGGATTCCCTCCCTAAGGGCATTGTAGGTCAGCCCATAGCATATGAACTGCAGCCATTCAAGAAGGTAGCTCACCCTCACCTTCCCAAGGGGCAACTGGGGACGGGCCCGGCCAGCGACACCCACATCCCACAGGTGAATTTTTTAAAGAAGGCTGTTGCTTGACTAGTCTGTGAGCCAGCTCTCCAAATGCTGGCACTGGCCCCAAGATATTAATGAGAAGGACTTTGCAGGATCGACAGGGCTGTTTCTGCCATTGAGGTTTTCAATGCCCTGGTCAATGCCAGGTGGTCTATCCAATTCCTTTGTTTCGACTTTGTCATGGTTTACTACAACTGAGTGGCTTGCTCAGCCATTTCAGAGGGCAGTCAGCTAATCCCACTGCTGTGGGTCTGGAGTCACATACAGGCCAGACTGGGTAAGAACAGCAGATTTCCTTCTCTAAGAGTGTTTAGTGAAGCAAATGTGTTTTTATTTATTTTATCAAACATTATCATAGATTTGCCCCTGAGGGGAAACATCCTCTTATCATTTAGCCCATCATTCCCCTTAAGAATTGGATATGTTTCAATGAGATCATGAAGGGGATGTAGGGTCACAGGAATAACAACATCGCGCAGCATTAATGAAAACATGAAAGTTTTATCTGCACTATGGTCCTGTTTATAACGAAGTATGTGCTGAGATAGTAAGGCAAGTGAACTGTAAAACACTGTAATGAACACTGAGGGTTAAGACTATACATTGTCTTGTTCACTGTGTTTCGGGGAGAGACCTTGGTAGACTCTTACTTAGTGTGTTTCAGCATATGCTTGAATACAGTCTTTAAAAAGGCTTGAATAGGCTGCTTTCAAAACATCACAACAGTGGCATACAGTTGGGAGGGAGGAAATTATCCTGAGTGTCCTCAACGTTGACTCTGAATCAGGTTAAACAGGCAGGAAAACCCTTCCTGCCTGTTCTGATCTATTGCTCTCTTTAGTCAATTAGTCAGTGTTCCTCCACATTGAACACTATTTGGAGGAAACACTGATGGTTGCAAGGGGTCAGAATGTATTCTGGGTGGGGTCTTCAATGTTCATCACCAGGAGTGACTCGGCAGCAGCACTACTGACTGAGCTGCTTCGGTCTTAAAGGGCACTTCCTGCGAGACTCGTTCAGTGGCTGCTGATCACATAACTAACAAGAGGGGAAGGTTTATTTGACTTTCTTCTTATGGAATCTACAGATTTGAGTCTACATCTGCAGATGCATCTATTCATGACATTAGCAGTTAGAGTGATAACTGTACAGTCCTTGTGGAGACAAAGTCCCATCTTCACATTGAGAATAACCTTCATTGTGTTGTGTGGCACTATCACTGCGCTGAATGGGACAGAATTCAAACAGATCGAGCAACTTAGGAGTGGGCGTCCATCGAAGCACTGTGAGCCATCGACAGCGGCAGAACAGCACTCTAGCATAAACCACAAATCCCCTACTCAACCACTACCATCAAGCCAGGGGATCAATCCTGGTTCAATGGAGAGTGCAGGAGGGCATACCAGGAGCAGCACCGGGTGAAATAACTCCACAGAGGCTGTTATTGCATCACCAAGGTACCCTTTATTTACACGTGGAGAGTCCTTGGCACTAATCCAATTCCCTCAGAGCCAGCCTCAGAGTGAACAGAATGTCTGACACTCCGGTTAATTTTTTTTCATTCATAGTTCTACAAAATACAATGCAACAGTAACGATACTCAAGAGAAATAAGGACACAACCATAAGGTGCCCGAAATCTCATAAAACAAACAACACTACATAAAACAGACATAGAATTTTCCCACAAGTCACTGTCCTTTTAAAAGGTACCACAGTGACAGAAATCCAGAAAAGAGTCTATTTCAGCCCCTAAGGGCAAAGTTTACAGCAGTCGAAAGCCTGCAATATACAATTGCAAACATTTTACACGTTGCCTGCACCCAGACACAACAGAAAAAAGTCTATATAACACAACTTGACCAAAAACAGCATTCAATAATGAAAAGTATTGATTACATAACTCAACTTCCCCTGACAGATTCCTGAAGAAGGGCTCATGCCCGAAACGTCGATTCTCCTGCTCCCTGGATGCTGCCTGACCTGCTGCGCTTTTCCAGCAACACATTTTCAGCTCTGATTTCCAGCATCTGCAGCCCTCACTTTCCCCTGACAGCCCCAGGTTCCTTGGGTATCCTACACACCTGCCGACACCAGGTTCACACCACACACTGATCAGACCGTCCTTGGCTAGCTTTCCTCCAAACCAGTTGTCAGCCTTCCAGCACCCGGCTGCCCTGTGTACTGACCGATCCTCCCCAGGTCTGCCTTCCTCCTGGCTCCCGGTTACCCTCGGCCTGCTTTCCAACAGGCAGATCGTTTGCCTTCCAGTTCCCAGCTGCCCTACATACTGACGCACCCTTTCGCCAGGCCAGCTTTCTGACTATCCAGCCATTGGCTGTCCAGCGCCCAGCCTCTCTCCGGACTGACTGGCCCTTCCCCGGTTGGCCTTCCTACAGGCCACTGTCGGCCGCCGAGCTCAGCCTCCCCAGGTACTGATCAGCCTCCCCTATACCGGCTTTTATGCGAGCACACTATCAATTGCCTAGTTCCCCACACGAAAGCAAATCCACACACATAAGCGATGTTCACTCACACAGAACAGATTCCACCTGTGGGAGCACGATCCACACACAGGAGAATGCCTCACTCGTAATGGCACAACACATAAATGAGCAACACACAAGACAGGGTCACATCACAGAGTCACCCTGGAACTCACAGGTCTCTCCAACAGTACCACTAGCTACGTAGCCAGTCATTTCAGGAACCAGTTCTAACAAACAAACTAACAACAGTACAGACTGGCTGCAACTCGGCCAGCACGGAAATCAGTTCTCCTCGCTGGAGCACACTGGCCGTGGCCAGTCAATTCAGAGTCAGTCCCGACAATGAAGAGACTCTCTGAATTCCCTGTGTTTTTTATTTGCCCAGCACCAAGTCACGCTTTATTTACACGTGGAGAGTTCTTGACACTGACTCAGCTCCCTCAGAGCCAGCTCTCAGAGTGAAACAGAACTCCTGACACTCCTGTTTATATCTGTCAGCCAGAGCTTCCTAATGTACCAGGTTAACAGCCCCAATCAGGGCTATGAGATCCACTTGAGCTGACCTTGTTACAACCACTACACTAGGTATACAGTACTTAAAAATGAGGTGTCAATCTGGTGAATCTATTATTTGCATGCCAAACAGCCGAAGCAACAAGTGATAGACAGAGCTAGGCAATCCCAAAACCAACAGATTCTGTGTTGATGGGTGTACAGTTCCTGTGCTAGAGAGTCATTGAGTCAGTCATGGGGTATAGTTTCCATGTGGATGGTGTATATTTTTGTTTTTGGGAATGGTTCTTTCATAAATTCAACTTTCTCACTAAGATTTGCTGAACTAAAAAAGCATTTCCTTATATTTCATGTTGTGAAGTGGTTTAAATGGTTAATTATAGTTTCTGGCAATGTTTCTTGTTTTTAATTCTGCGATTCTGTCCATTTTTAGAGTCAGAGATGTACAGCACGGAAATAGACCTTTCGGTCCAACTTGTCCATGCCGGACAGATAACCTAACCTAATCTAGTCCCATTTGCCAGCATTTTGCCCATATCCCTCTAACCCCTTCCTATTCATATACCTATCCAGATGTCTTTTAAATGCTGTAATTGTACCAGCCTCCACCATTTCCTCTGGCAGGTCATTCCATACGCGTACCACTCTCTGTGTAAGAAAACTGCCCCTTGGGTTCCTTTTAGATCTTTCCCCTCTCACCCTAAACTTATGTCCTCTAGTTCAGGACTCTCCCACCCCAGGAAAAAGACTATTTTCTATTTATCCTATCCATGCCCCTCATGATTTTATAAATCTCTATAAGGTTCCCCCTCAGCCTCCTACACTCCAGGGAAAACAGCCCCAGCCTGTTCAGCCTCTCCCAAAAGCTCAAATCCTCCAGCCCTGGCAACAACCTTGTAAATCTTTTGTGAACCCTTTCAAGTTTCACAACATCCTTCCTGACAGGAAGGAGACCAGAATTGTATGCAATATTCGAAAAGTGGCCAAACCAGTGTCCTGTACAGCCGCAACATGACTTCCCAACTCCTATATTCAATGCTCTGACCAATAAAGGAAAGCATACTAAATGCCTTTTTCACTATCCTATCTACCTGCAACTGTACTTTCAAAGAATTATGAACCTGCACTCCAAGGTCTCTTTGTTCAGCAACACTCCCCAGGACCTTACCATTAAGTGTATAAGTCCTGCTCTGACTTTAAACCCACTAATATTGGTGACAAAGGAAGTGAAATTTGATTTTATTCCATGTTATGCCGAGTGTTTACTGTCTCTTGTTTTGAAAGTTGGGAATTGCTCGGCTATAGTTGAGTCGCTTTTGAATTGAATTTCAACCCATCTGAGTAACTGCAGTTCCCTGAAGAGCCATGATGTGGCAGCAAAGCACCAGTTATATGGGATTAAGATTGGTCTGGTTTCAGAGCATTGTTCTCGCACAGGATGAGGCCATTTGGCCCATCCTGTCTGCTGCAGCTCTCTGAATGAGAAATTCCCTTAGTGACATTTGCCTACCATTCCCATGCAACCTTACACATTCTTCCTTTTCAGATAACCATCTAATTCCCTTGTGAATGTTTCAATTGAACCTGCCTCCTCTGCACTCTTTCAGACTCGACTTGCAGTGTGAAAACCTTTCTCATTGTGTTGCTTTTGTTTTTGCCAATTTCCTTAAATCTATGCCATCTCATCTGCAATCCTTGCACAAATGGGAAGACATCTCTACCTAGCCTATCCAGGCCCCTTGGCATTTTGAACACCTCTCTTCAATACAGTTTAGTTATCACTGGGCTGACAGCTTTCTGGGGGAGTGTAGCAAAAACACTTCAACACTTTGGTAACATTCACCACATACACACACCCACAGAGACAGATAGACACACACGTAGACACAGACACACACGCTGACACACACACACAGTGCATAGAGTCATAGAGATGTACAGCATGGAAACAGACCCTCCGGTCCAACCTGTCCATGCCGATCAAATATCGCAACCCAATCTAGTCCTACCTGCCAGCACCCGGCCCATATCCCTCCAAACCCTCCTTATTCATATACCCATCCAAATGCCTTTTAAATGCTGCAATTGTACCAGCCTCCACCACTTCTGTAAACCTCTATAAGGTCACCCCTCAGCCTCCAACGCTCCAGGGAAAACTGCCCCAGCCTGTTCAGCTTCTCCCTATAGCTCAAATCCTCCAACCCTGGCAACATCCTTGTAAATCTTTTCTGAACCCTTTTAAGTTTCACAACATCTTTCTGACAGGAAGGAGACCAGAATTGCACGCAATATTCCAATGATCCCAGACATGGATGTAGTTAGGTAAGGGTTAATGGTAGTTTAAGGAGCTGTGAAAATTCAGTACTTTTCACAAACTGACAATGTCCCAAAAAACCTTACAGCAGACACAGCACCTTTTAAACACGGTCACTGCTGGAACATGGGAAACACAGCACAGGAAGATCCCACAAACACCCATGTGATTGTGACCAGATGTAAAATGCTTTCCGGTGATATGGGTCAAGATTGGCTAGGACACCAGGGAGAACTCCCCTGCTCATGTTTGTAACAGAGTGACCATTAATGTTAAACATCAACCCAAGAGGTGGGAGTGGGGGACATGAACAATTTTAAGGCGGAAGCACATAATTTCTTGTTCGGAAATGGAATCAGAGATTACTGGGGGGATAATTGGAAATGTGGGATTCAAAATTCAAACAGTATTTCCAGGATCTATCCCATTGGGGTGCCGTGATGACTCAATGGTTAGTACTGCTGCCTCACAATGCCAGGGACCTGGGTTCAATCCTAGCCATGGGTGACTGTTTACATGGAGTTTGTATATTGTCCCTGTACCTGCATGGGTGTCCTCCCATAGTCCAAAGATGTGCAGGTTAGTTGGATTGGCCATGGACAGGCTGGGGGACTAGGTCTGGGTTGGATGCTTTTTGGAGGGTTGGTGCAGAATCAAATGGCCTCATTCCACACTGCAGGGATTCTTTGGTTGAACTGTGGAGCAAGCTCAAGGGGCAGAATGGCCTACTTCTATTCTTAATTTGTGTGTTTGTTCCAAGTTTGTGAGATTTGTAGCTCGGGTGCTCGTTGTTGTGGTTCTGTTCGCCGAGCTGGGAATTTGTGTTGCAGACGTTTCGTCCCCTGTCTAGGTGACATCCTTGGGAGCCTCCTGTGAAGCGCTTCTGTGATCTTTCCTCCGGCATTTGTAGTGGTTTGTATCTGCCGCTTCCGGTTGTCAGTTCCAGCTGTCCGCTGCAGTGGTCGGTATATTGGGTCCAGGCCGATGTGTTTGTATTTAATGAGGCCTTGGGCTCATGTCTCAGCCTCAAAATGTCCGCTCTGGCACTGTGCAGTACTGCACTGAGTTCGCCTCCAATACACAGTGTAAATTAGACTCAGGAGAAAGTCACCAAATTGATTCATTTCCCACTGGAAGAGTCACATTCTGTGAGCTTTAATACCAACACGTTTCCCTTTTTTCTCTCAATTCTGGAAAACCACAGAGAGAGGGATGAGAGACAGAAGGGAGGGGGAAGGAGGGAAAAACACTAAAGGCTGTAATAACAAACGAATAGTGGGTGACCCTCGGCATGCCTGTGATATAAGGGTCAGAGGTCAAAAGTTACAGTTAGGCCCTCATCAGTATGTGTGATTCCAAATGAGCTGCCCACTGCCTGGTTAATGTTAGATTTATTTAGTACTGTCATTTGTACCGAGGGACAGTGAAGGGTGGATAATGTCACCACGTTCCCACGCCATTTTGGATTACAGAGTTAATGACTGATTAAATCATATAAATGGTAAAATACTGAATAACTTAATATTAAATTGATATTACTAAAACTGAAACAGCTAAAAGGTTCGCCTTTCCCTCTCCGTAGACTTCACCATCTCTGCTCCTCCGGTCGCTGCCATCTGACATCATCCCCGGAGTCCTGGCAACGTGCTCCTTTCCTGCTGCACTGCCACTTTCGCTTCTGCATCCACCTCTTCCGACTCTGGACATTAACCAAGGGGTCCCTGGCTCCAGGTAGACCGACAGGGTCCTGCCTCGTCTTCCGAAGCCGGCGCCCAAGATGGAACATGGAAGGAGATACATGGGGCACTGGCCTCCTGCAAGAGACCATCGGGAGGGGACCCCAACACAGCCAAAACTAAAACAAAATACCATTACCAAGCTAGAAAGACTAAGATGGAGCCACGTGGATGCGAAAGAACCTGCCGTGTGAGCCATAAGCAGCTGAGCCCAGTTTTCAGGAGCTGACTGCACTGCTGCCATCTTGGAAGTGTGGGCCAGGGAGGCTGACTAACATTGCCTGAACTCTAATCTGTTTCCACAGCTTCAGTCGCATGACCAAAGTGAGAGGGAGGAGCCCTGGCTGCATGTTAATTTGGTCAAGAATTCCCTACCCTCTCACTGACCACCCCCCACTGCCCCCCCCCTGCCCACATTGCCTCCTCTCCAGAGGGGGTGAGCCGTCCTCCTCTCACCATTCACACATTACTTCAGGAACTTGAAGCAGATGCTCCAAAAATAGGGTCCCACCTCCCCCTGCCGCTGTGTACAAGTGTCCTCCCCTGGGACCCACACAGACGGTGCAGTCTGTTCCCGGGAAGGGGGCCGAGAGATTTAAGTGAGCAGGGATGTGTTACCACAGGCCGCTACACAACTGCAAACTGGCACGGTGGCACAGTGGTTGGCACTGCTTGCCTCACAGTGCCAGAGACCCGGGTTCAATTCCTTCAGGCGATTGACTGTGTGGAGTTTGCACGTTCTCCCCGTGTCTGCGTGGGTTTCCTCCGGGTGCTCCGGTTTCCTCCCACAGTCCAATGATGTGCAGGTTAGGGTGGATTGGCCATGCTAAGTTGCCCATAGTGTTAGGTAAGGGGTAAATGTAGGGGAATGGGTCTGGGTGGGTTACGCTTCGGCGGGTCAGTGTGGACTTGTTGGGCCGAAGGGCCTGTTTCCACACTGTAAGTAATGTAATCGATTGCATCACTGTGATTGTGTCAGTCTGACAGGCAGCGACTGGCCTCCTCTTGT